>NC_088284.1:33873128-34173441 GCF_036013445.1 Caloenas nicobarica
CTGAGAGTTTACACTATCCACAAAGTTGAAGTCTAAAGGCCAAATCACTCTCAAAAACAAATACAGATTCAAATAAAAGGTAATGAAATATGTTTAATAATATAAAATTGATAATATATGGAAGTTACTTAGCCTTTGCAGAAACTGGTAAGAGAATAGAAAAACTACATCTATTGGAAACATCAAGAGTTGTATCCAAACCTTTCAGTACAATTGACCTAAACAACTCCCTTGTATTCCAGTGTTTCAGTTTACCATGTGTCTGTATTTCACTACCCATGTTTGTTTTACATTTATGTTTCTCAAGCAAAACTGAAAGATACTTTTCCCTCTGAGACAACAAAAAATATATCAATAACTAAAATAAAACTTTAAACTCTAAACAATGGTGTTGGCAAAGAACAGAATCACAGACACAGCAGGTTCTGTACTTTAGACTGATGGCATTTACCCAGATAAACGACACATACATTTATTCCTTCCACTGAAGCAACACCAGTATCAAACAGGTTCTGATGAAAGGGGCTAAGATGCTGCCTATGTCTTTCACAGAGAGCATTGTGGGGGTTCCTGAACAAATGTCAGCCAAGTCATCTCCAGAGTTGGAGCAGTGTAGCTGTGTGAGCCTCGTAGTTCATAACTAATTTGTAGAGCAAAATGTTCAGCTAACAGAATTGTACTCTTTGAGGACTCCAACTAGCACCTCGCTTAAACTTGGTCTGACACAAGATGATCCAATGTGAACTTGCACACTACACAGCATGAGCCAACTCTTTTTTTGTCTTAGATGCCCTGGATTAAAGTAGTGCCCTTTATAGCTTTTGCTAGTCAACTTTTCAATCATTATATATTCAGATTGTTACACTAACAAAAAAAACCCCAAGCACAAACACATTAGAAGCACAATGACACTCAGGAAACACTTCAAAAACCTGAAGAGTTTTGTGAACTAAGTGTCATTCACAGAAGAAAGGTATGAAGAAAGAAGAAAGAGAAGAAAGGAACAAAACCATTTGCTCAAAACCCAGATCAGGAACCTAAACTGAAAAGGAGCATCAGGAAAACTGTAGTTCTCTAAAAATTCCTTCTCTTCTTTAAGCAATAAGTTTCTGGAAGTGGATGGCCAATGAGAAATCGTGTATTATTAGAAATTTAATCATATTGATATACAGGAGGGTCATTGTATTACTGTCAAAGGATCAAAAAACCACATTCATCGACATGTGTTAATTAACCAGATGGTAAATTATACCTTCAGATGCTAAACTGCCAATAATTCACTTTTCCAGAGGCAGGGTAAATTACTTTTTGTCTAAAGAGGCCTTAATCTGCAAATCTTTCTTTTACAGAGGTACTGTCTGCTAAAATCTTTTACGTTTTACTATGCTTTTATTCAAAGGAGAAACATATTTTAACAAACCAGCTAAAAACTAAATTACTGTCACATTTCTGAAGTACCACTTTTGATACATATACACTACCATTACTATTCAATTTTGCTTATAGTGATGATCTCATCATTTTCCTTACTTGAGCTGCGGTGTGCTTGCAAAAAGATTTTGTCATATTTTATGAAGAAAGTATGGGTGAAATGCAAACACAAAAAAGTAATCAGGCACTATAAAGCAGGAACTGAATAACAAGAAGAAATATGGATTAGTATTGCTCAGTTTATGAACAGTATATTAAATGAGACATAGCAATTACCACTTAAAAAAATAATTTTTTTTTTTTCTCTGTGTGCAGGTAAGAACAGTCAAGAGACTTCAATGGGACTGCTTCCTGCATTCAAGCCTCCGATACAGAATGCAGCAGCTGTTCAGGTTTGTATCCAGAGTCCACAAAGAAGCACAGAGGTTCTTCGAAATACCTCTATGCTGCTCAAACTTGCTAAACTCAAAGTTGATACTTCCCTAACATTTGTAGTACCAAGCAGTTATTTTGCCAGTTTCTTGCTCCTTAGCAAATACTGTGTCCAATTATGGTGGTCTTTAAAACATACATATATCATAAGTAATTATAAATAAAAATGTTTTGAAACTTACTCTTCCTTAGTGTGCTACACCAGTAAGCTTATTATCATAGTATTAAGGTGAACAATCCAATATATAACTTTCTATCTTTTCATCTAAGACCAAAATTCTTTTTAAGGACATGCTACTTTAACTGTAAAGTTAGTTTCGTTTTTTTAATAAAAAACATTAATTCAAGTACAATGATCTTTCAGACTTCACTCACTCTGCTTTTGAGTTTAGATTAATTTTCCCAATACTTACATTGATAACAGAATACAAAAAAACACGACAGGGGTACAGCTACTGGCTAGGATTAGTAGCAGGGAAACACAACACTTGTGCAATAGATTTCCTGTTCAGTGGTAAGCGTTGTATGTCTTACCCAGGCCTTTATGATATACTAGCATAACAGTTATAAAAATTTTTAAAAAAGCCTGTTATTGACCATATGTGTACCTTGTAAAATCTTTACTTTAGAGGTACTGAAAATTGAGAGTCAAGTGCACTCAGCAACTGGGTCAGGGTACACTAATTTAGCTTCTCTGTTTTTACAGACATGGCATGTTCCAAGTTTTTAAAACTCCATAAATCATAAATCTCCACTCAGCAGAGGAATTGTTTTCATTTTGCTGTACTAAGAAGAGCTAATATGACACAAACGAATGCAACCGTGTGCATACTAGCACATTGAAAATTTGTTTGATCACATGTGCGACATTTGGATAGCAGAATGAGTCATCTTCTGATAGCATACAGTAAGTGTCTATACAGGGAGTTGGTAAGTATATACTATAAAATTACACTGCACATTGATTAGAGTTCAAAACTGAGAAATAAAATTTGAGGGAAGAACATGACAATATAGAAAGCCTTTGTAATATATGAAGAAATACATAGAAGTGATTTTTTTTCAGTGAAAACACTAGAGTAATGACCTCACAATCTTTAAATAACATGGACAGCTGAAAGCCTACTAGTTGAATAAAAACAAAATGAACAAACAAACAAAAATGTTAGAACTATTTTGTGATGAACAGAAAACTCATTTTTTGATCAGTTATCTTGATTTCATTCTATCTAGTTGAATACATAGAAAGGTAGCTCTGCAATATGGTCATATACTTGATTTTCTTCCTTAAGACACAATCTTGGCCATACATAAAATGAAGTAATTCTGAGAAAGAGGGACCTACTTTTTCCCTCAGTGTACTTTTTCAAATAGATGAGCCTGCATACATTTCTCAAGAAAAAATAGTAAAATTCTTACAGGTCTTGGGACCATTTTAAGACAAGATATAATATATAGCTAGTACTACATAAGAAACGTAATCCTTCATTCCCATTTTACACGATGCCAAATACATATGAAAGCCATAAAGTCATGATATTGGATTACATCAGACCCTGGTCTATGTTTATCATTGCATGTTAAAGACAGAGGCTCTGGGTTTTGCACTGCAGATTCAAATGCATTACTTCACAACATAATAATATTCTCTGGCTTGAAAAAGTGCTGAAATAGTCTTACCGTGAAAGGATATAATCCTGAGTTTTCAATGCTAGCAGATGATGTTATTGATGGTATAAAAATTCCCCTTTGCCAGAAAATTTTCAAATCTAATTTAAAAGGTTTTGGCACCTTTAGCTCAACCAGTTTGGAAATACTGCACATACATGCTGAAGAAAGAAAATCAACTACAACACTGTATTCACAGTATTTAAACAGGGGAAGAAAACAAAAAAATCTACAACTTTGTTCTTCCTTATAGTCAAATGACTGAAGCCAACTTTGGCTTGGCATTATACAATAATGTATAGACAAGTGTTTCAGGACTTAATTTCTCAAAATGTTTTATAACGTTTGAAATAACAACAAGAATTACTGCCCAAATCTTAGCTCTACTATCTCACAATGTAAAAATTTAATAGCACTCATGTAATTCCAAAGTTCTCTAAAGTGGCCTGACAGCCTTTAATATTAATCTTTTCTTTTTGTTAAGAATCCAGCAAAATGCTATTCTAATGCAAATAATGAAAAAAAAAAAGAGGAAAGATAATCACAGTTTTTCAATGTTATGACAGCCAATTTATGCTTGTTTTATGCTTGTTTCTGTGACTACGTGTTAATCTTTTCAGCATGGGATTGCCCAAACAAAAAGTTAGAGTAACGAGGCGTCTGAAAGACTACCTCAAGCTGAGGAGGATGTGAATAGACATAGAGTTTAGTGGCCAGAGGACTGAAGTTATCTGTAACTGAAGATTCATCAGGATTCATCAGTCTACTATTGCTTCAAGATGTCCTGCCAGCTTTGACAGAAACATTGTTCAGTGTTTGCAAGTAAAAATTGTCATACTGAGCCAACCTTTTCTGTGCAGCTATATGTAACATATTTTTCTCTCCTTTTTCAGGTACAACGAATGTAAACCAGATTACCAGCAGTACTACAGCAAATTATATTTTCTAATAGTATTTTCTATTCTTATATGTCTTTTTGAATGCAAACTTTGAAGACTACCATCTGTATTGTTAGGTATGCACTCTAAAATACAAACAACATTGCTTCTTTCAAGTACATTATTTTAAAATTTTATTTATCTGAACATTTTTCTTAGCTTTTAGCAAAAATGCAAGTTAAAGTTTTTTTCTTCAAATAAACTTTTCTATTTAATATAAGCTTTAGGCTTTTGTATTTAATACAAGCATTAAGCTGTTGCTCATTTACAAATTATTTCCAGTTGGAGTGCTGAGTTATGTTTCCCAGTTTTGCTTCTGCCACTAGTACAAATATTTCTGGATAAAGTCTGGAAGTGAAGGTTTTCCATTAATAACTACAATTTTAAATGCATTAGCACTAATGACGGGTGCTCTAAAAATGTCAGGGCCACAGCACTAGAAGTTCAGTGTCCCTTAAGAAATGATTTGCAGTGTTGGTAATATCAATAAATGCCACACTCACAATTCTACATAACAAGCATTGACAGTTTTTTGTCTATTTTTTCCCTCATCTTGTCAACAATCATTTTTGCTACTGTGATCTTGGTCAAACTTCTCTACTGCCTCAATTCTGACAGTACACTTGAAATATTTGTGATATAGTCACTATAGAGGAGTTCTATAATCAAAAAAATCAAAACATTGTAATATGACAAGGAGTCAGGGAGTATATAAAAAGAACTCTGTTTCACTCACATCCTCTCTAATTGTTTGGGATTTATAATTTTTCCTTTCTACAGTCTAGGTCATCAGAAGCCATAGGTTACACCATATAGAAGACAGAGATTTCAAGGAAGCCACCCGAGCCATTTCAGCTGAGAGGTAATAGTTGAGTTATGCAACATTTGAGTAGAAATGAGTGAAAAAACAAAGAATAAAGATGCCTTACAGGCAAAAGGGAGCTTCAGCTTCCCCTGTGAGTTCCTGTCTCCCTTCCATAGTCCTGGTGAATCACATATTTCTCCTCATGCAACATTTCAAATTCACTTTCACTCTTTACATCTATGCCAAAGGTATGGAGAGCACTGTAGCCCTGTGCTGAGCCAGAGTATTCACTTCTCCTTGTTCCATGATCCCATGCCACAGGTTTATCTGGTCAGCTCAGTACAGGTGTCTGACATCACCTCTTATCCCATTCTTCCTGTTCCACATTAGAACTGCACTAGGGTCAGGGGATGTTATGGCAGTTCTGCAGAAATCATGCCATAATCAGGGGAGTTATCTCAGCTTATTTTTTGAGTTTACTTTCAAATGTTAAGGCAAATACTAGCAACAAGACACTTTAAAAGTGAGTATGAACTCCACATTAACATGTAACATTCAGCATGGGAACACAGAGTTTAAGGTGGACAATTCTCTCCTGTTTCATACATTGTTTGTTCACAAAGGACATGTGCATTAATTATTCTCCATGCAAAGACCCCCAAACATGTTTAGAATTAAAAATACCCCTAACTTTAAGATGTTATCACATTTTACTGGAATACAATGAGGGGAAAGAATGAGTAAAGTAACTAATTCAAGTAATTGCATGCACTGTTCACTGAAGAAGAACTCTGAAATAACCTCTGTGGGCTAATATGCCCACATATAAGCCCTCACATATGATTAAGAGGTTCAGAGAACAGTAATAATCTTCATAGGCATACTCAGTACACAGTTTTTGCAAAACTGAGGGTTTTTTTTTTCTAGACCAAGGTCATTCATCACTTGATGATGTTTTTACATGTTTAGAACAATTAGTCTTCAGAGAAAAATGAGCATTAGATGTTTTTCCACATATCTTTTCTGTTATGCTTCTGCTATTCTGCTGTTAGCCAACACACATCGTAGAGTCTGTAAAATAGACTAAATAAGTTATATCAGTTAGATATGCACTGTCTTTCAATTAACTTGCATAATACAATGTACACACATCTCAAAATAATATATGTGCATTATTGTAGCTACATGTGGAGCAGCAACTTCAGATAGTCCTATGCTTTTCCTCAGGGGTCACAATATCCAAGGAAAAGTATGAAGTGCCATAAGCATCTACTGTCTGTAATTCTAAAGGTGACTGTGACTGATTTTGCCACCTTGTAGAAGATAAACCATTTTCAGACCAGAAGTGACCGCCACACCTCTGGTCACTTTTGCTTCTGGGTAGGTTTTTTTAGAAAATCAGTCAAATCATATCACCCTTAGAAAAATGACAGATCCCTCTTATGAATGACAGAGGCCTCTTACAAAAATAAATTATGCAAGTTCTTCATGTCAAATGGTTACCAAAAGTTAGAACTGAGGAACTGTTGTCAAAGCTCTAAAAGAGCTTTTGCACACACACTTGCTCTCACACAAGATCTCTGTGGATCTCAAGAACACCTAAGCACCCACTGTTTCTCATTCAGACTATATGCAAAAATTCATATTTCTTGAGGAGAAAACTATAAACTAAACCCTAGGAATTGCATGTGCAAAGGAAGAGCAGAACGAGGACTTGAACCAAGGATGGTGAAATTTTAAACAATAATTGTTGCCTTCAGAGTAAGTATCCACAAGACCAGAGACTGAAACATTCAATTATTTATCATATTTATACAAAGTTTAGATGTAAGAAGAAGGCAGCACATCCACAAATAGCCTTTAAAAATAGTTAGATGAGCATTTGGAAAAGATGAGGAATTGAGTCCTATCACACAGATTAGAGACAAGAATTCAGATGTTTTCTGACATGTGAACTAACAAGTATTGGAAACATAGCTGCCATCAGAAGAAATAGCTGCCATCATTCATAAAACAAAGTAGAGGTTTCACAGCACTCTGACGAGTCCATTCTTATCAAGTATGGTTGAGAGGGAAAAATAGTTTGAAAAATTAAAAGAGCTCCAAATTTTGAAGACATGTACCAAAAGCAAAACTATACGAACAATGCATTCTCTAAGTCTTCTAATAGCTTTGGTTTTGAAAAGCAGAAATTTTGTTCGATGTTATAGAGCAAATGCATCATTTGGATTTCACAACATCAAGGTATATAGGCTGTTAGTCCTGCATTTATCTACAATTAAAGGTATTCTTTATATTTTTAGTGATTTTTGCATTAATTCTTGATAGTTTCAGTTTACATATTTTTTCTATTTGCAGATTTTGTGTTGAAAGGAGCATTGTTTTATTAGCTGACCAATGATCTTCGCCATTATCCTTGGAATGACAAAAAAAAAATACTGCTATGTTCATGCTCTTGAAAAATCTTTGAAGATCTCATAGCTACTGCCAAGGACACACTGAAATTATAGTAAAGAAAATACGGAATAACAACACATCAGTCAGGAGTTTCTGAGCTAACTGCCAGCTCTGATCCTTCTCAAATATAGGCACACAGGCTATAGAAGCCTTAGAGGATCTCAGTGTCAGAACATGTTAAGGAACCCAGCTTCGAAGAATCATGTAATTCAAGTTGCGCTCTCAAATAGACACTTAAAACCCATTGTTCACTTCAGAAAATCTTGATTTTATAGATTCTGAATTTTATTACCTGTAGAAGTTAGGATCTTGGCTATTTAGAGAGTATTATGGTATTGGGACCCTGAATTCTGAAGGTCAATGGGCAAGATCTTTGTAATATTCAAGATTTTATGTAAGATCAAACAATAGGAAAAGTAAATTGTGGCTTTCCTTTCCTATAAATGTGACAAACACCCCCAAATTTTGTTAATATATTTAATTATTGTATAGCCTTTCTCATTCCCTTTTGTCTCCTGGTATATAACTACAGCCAGGAGTCTACAGTTACTAATCCAGATTATCTTTATTGCTTCACTTCAAAAAGTGAAGCTGAACAAACTCTTACTGTATACTGACAAAGAAGCAATATACGAAAAGAAAATAAAACAGCCATTTTGACCAGACAGGCACAAAGAGAAAAAAAGAAAGAGAAAAGCCATATAATAAAGGCAGAACAGATGGAAAATGTAACCGCTGTGAACTCAAGACTGGTCCCATTAAAGTTCCCAATCCAGTAGTAAGAAAGTGAACAATGAGTCATCCAAATTTTATGCTGTATGCTGAAGGAAGGTACTGCTGGGAATTAGATTAGATTAGATTTAGATAAGAAAGTCCCTGGTTCTGACAGACAAATCAACTCACTTAAAAAGGCTAACCTTTTGCTTAAAAATACTAGTAGCCAAGAAGATAAAAATATCAGTTTCTAGGATAAGTATTGACCATTTTTACACATAAACTAAAAATCTGCTTGTATTTCCTTATTTCCATAGTATCACAGAAAAGTTCAGGTTGGAAGGGACCTTCAAAGGTCCCAGTCTAGTTCAGCACCCCTCAATGAGCAAGGACATTTTCAACTAGATCAGATTGCTCAAAGCCTCGCCCAGCCTGGCCTTGCATGTCTCCAGGGATGGGGCATTTACCACCTCTCTGGACAACTTGTTCCAGTGTTTCACTACCCTCACTGTAAAAAATTTCTTCCTAGTGTCTAACCTGAATCTCTCCTCTCTTAGTTTAAAACCATTAGCTCTTGTCCTTTTGCAACAGGCCCTGCTAAAAAGTCTGTCCCTATCTTTCTTATAGGCCCCTTTTAAGTACTGGAACACCACAATAAGTTCTCCCTGAAGCCTTCTCTTCTCCAGGCTGAACAACCCCAAATCTCTCAGCCATTATAACTACACTTCATTTAAAGTTCTTGTTTGCACTTTAATTCAATACCTTGAAGTAGTTAAATGTTTGCAATCAAGTCAACAATGGAAGAAATCTACATGTAGTTGTAGAACTAGAGTAAGAAGCACTAAGCATGTCTTTGTAGTAGTCTGGTAAGCTATGAAGAAATGCAAGAAGAGAATGAAAAAAATGTAGACTATTCTATGTTCGCAGGAGAAGCAGCACAGGAGTATGATAGAGTCCTAAATAGATTTCTTTCTTCTGCGCGCAGGCTCAGAGGAAACCCTGATTAGGGATGAAAGAATGAGAGACATGCATATTTGTGTCTATGCTCTCAGGATCCCAACTTCACTGAACAACTAGGCTAGCAATATAGCTCACCTAGTCTTCTTTGTGTTTGTGAATCTGTACTCTCAGTATATAATAGCATAGCAGGCCTCTAAATAATTAATTTTAGGAAAGGTAAGCCTAGCCCAAAACCAGTAGATTGAGCGGTGTGGGCTTCCACAGCTCCAGAGCTCACAAAGTTCATGGAAGTGGGAATTGAGGAATGGAATGGGTGTCTACTGCAGGGTACAGCGGTGGGAATAAGTACAATGGTTGACAGACAGCTGTTGAGGCTATTTTTATATATCATAAAATTCCACTCTTTTCTCCTACAGGCAGTTCAACTTTTCTTTACTGCTATTGCACTTTGGCTGGGATGTGAGTAGCCCTGGATAGTGGATAGGATAGAATTCACTTGGATGGGGCATATTTCAAATGCCTTTCCTGTAGGTGAAAGACTTAAATATTCAATAATTCTGTGGCAAAAGTATAATTCTTAAAAAGAGAAATCTATTTACCAACAGAAATTTTTAGTGTCTGCTACAATTTCACATACTCTTGAAAATAGCTTGTTTATCTCTTAGTTTTCATCTGAAGCCTTTGTAACTTTTACACTGTAAGAGTTTTCTGACTTGTTTTCCTATAATTAACAAGGAATATGGATGAAGATTTCTTTTAAACCTGAAATGGTGTTTTCTAGTTCCTCACTCTATTTTTTTGACATTTAATGACAAACAAAACAGGAGGCATCTTGCCAGAGTCACATAAGTGTTTTGGGAGAACATTTTTATGCTATTGACAATTTAAAATCATTTCAAGGTACTCTTTTAACCTTCATGGAATAAGGATTTAGTAAAAGAGAGGAAATTTGCTCTTCTATGCAGTAATACTACTTTATCATCAGGACTTCGTTGTTTAGAAATACAATAGGATATTGTCAGTGTGAAAGTCAGTAGATATTTGTAAAAGATTTTATGCATGGGATTACTTGTAACCTATAGAGTATTTTGCAATCCATCCAGTGTTAGTTATGAGATACATACACTGCAATTTCTATTTCATTAGATGACCTAAACAAACAAGCATGAAATAACTGGAAATTAAATATATGCTTAATAAACTGCTCTCGATTTGCCATTGTGTATAGCCAATAATTATTTACTGAAAAATTGATGGATATACTAATAAAAATCAATACTTCTACAAATTGCTTAAAGACAACGAATGAAAACTGCCACTTTTGCTCTTGGGATTTGTTCCACTCTAGTAATAACTAATAATTACATTTTCATTTATATAGCTTGTGTTATTGGCACAACATAGAGAAGTATTGTGATATAATTTTATACGGATCAGTATTCTATCATTTGGCAACAGACTCAGTGTTGTCCATGGCAAAAAATGGACACAAACTCAACAGCTAATGAGAGAGTGTGCTGGATCTCATTGCATGGAACTTCAAAGACCCATAGAGGCATCTCCACAGCAAGCACTGCACATAATCATCGATGTAATGCACAAAGAAACTACCACTGTAAAAAGCAGTATAGGAGATCTATACTTCGAGTATTCATGTCAGTGTTCCGATATAAGTGTAGTGTGGTGTTGTTTAAACAGAATGTACTGATGCTATGTGCTTCTCTTAGCAGAAATAAAATACAGTTAGATTTTGTACACATCTGCATCTTGGACAGTTTGGCTATTAAAATATAAGAGTTTGCCATCTGGAAAAGTGTTAAGAATTGAATGTAAGTAGATGAATCTGTTTAAAAGAAGCATATTTTCTTCCAATGCAAAAATGAAAAGCAGTGAGGAACCCAGAGAAATTAAGCCTGTAAATTGGATTTTAGCCACAAGAGTTCTAACTTAGGGGATCTGAATTTGTAAATGCTGAAACATATTTCAAGGAAAAAAAGCATCAGGCACGCAAGGTCAAGGTGTTTATACCCTTGTATCATTGTCATTAAAACTGCGTTAGTAAAAGACTCAAATATTTCTAGCATTCTACCCTCTTAACAATAAAGTATTGAATATTAGATACTATAATAATAGCTAGGCAATGTTCAAAGGTTAATCCGTTATCAATTAGAAAATAAACACATAAACATACATAAAAGAAACTGTTCCATTTAGAAACAGTGTTTAGAAAAAAATGTTCTTTTGTCATGATGGCAAGGTGCATAAACTATTTTGGTGTCTTGAGGGGAAAAAAAATGAACTCTGTACCTTGAAGGATATTCAAAGTCTCTCTTATTTAAAACTTCTTTTGGCAAAAATTAAAAACCTATGTATTCTAATGAACAGCAGTGAGTGAAACAGGTAACCCTAGCATTAGGAGCAACTCAGCAGGCTTCCCTTTTAAAAAGAAATTTTGACAAAGTTTATGTGAGAAACACTACTACCTCCCCATCTTCTAAAACAAGAGAACATAGATTCCAAATTTCACTGTAGCTGGGGTAAAGAACAGAACACAGAATCTTGAAGTGCCTGGATAATAATTATTGTTAACTTTAGATATATCCTTTTTCAATCTAGATATCTGACTGCACAGTGCATAATGCATGCTTTACTTTTAGCATACTATGGTAACGAAATGTGGTGAAAGTAAGTGCTGGATAGAAATCTTTTTAAGTATAATTATCACATTGTGGGAATATGCAATAAAATTAATATGCAGTAAGATAGGAAAAGAAGGATACATAGAATCAACACAATATTGACAAAATATTTGACGCATTTGTAAGGAAGAGCTAAAAGAGATTAAAAGCAATTGGAAAATAACTTTGCTCCCCCAGTTTCTAACAAGGAACCTAGCTTATTCAGATCCCATGCATCTGAGGAAATATATGAAGATTAAATGGCTTTTTCAACAATAAAACCAGAGCATTATCGAATAATAAAAAGGCTAAATGTGCTAAAAATGTACAGAAAAAGAGTAGCCAAATGTAAACAGATGAAACCAACAACAGAGTTAATCCCTGAAAATACGATTTGGTCAAAATCAAGTGATACAGTCAGTTCACATTTGATAAATTATCACTATATATAGCTAAAAAACCAATTATATTTGTCTATAAAGACAATCAGCTTTAATGCCAACAGACCTCTAACAGGGCTTCTTTTTGAGCCAGCCATAGGTACTCTTACTATTCACAATCACATATTTTGACATGTTTTTTCTTATAGGTTTTGATTATGAATCTTAGCAGTATTTGTACATTTTAGCACTGGAAGGGGTATAAATTCAATATAAGCAGATGATATGAAAAGCATTAATTAAATAAAATTTAACTCAGAACTTTTGGGTTTTCTCTGGATTTTTTTTTTTTTATTTGACCCTAGGCTTGGCTAGAGAACTATAATGAATTGACTATTGACTGGGTTAGGTATTGAAGGAAGGCAAATTAAAAAAGAAAACAAACAAACAAACAAAACACTTCCAAACAGACAATTTTCCTTGCTATTTTCAATTCCTCAAAAGTTTATAATAGGTCCAAAGGATGAGAAATACATGAAAGGATATAGATTAAATGGGAGAACATATACAAAATAGATAGCTATCTGAAATTTATTCAGCTTTTTTATACCTGAATATCTGCAAACATGTTCTGTATTTTAAATGGCCTTGTTGAACAACATTTGGTAGAAGGAAAAAATAAGATGCGATCCTATATTACCAAGTACACGAACCTAAAGAAGTCTATGTTTTTAGTTTCCACTGACATATAAGGAAGAGCTGCAATTAAAAAAGAAAAATCACCTTAAATATTTTTCGCATCAGTCTAATCAGAAAAATGAATACTAAAGATCTTTGTAATAAGTATTTGGAAAAAAATAATCTTAACAATTGGGAAATGGTCTTTTTCTGAATTTAACGTGAAAAAAAAAAGTTCCTCTGAGTTATTGGTAGATTCAACTGGTTGATTCAGGAAGAGACAGAAAGGTCTTCCAGTCAGGTTTCCTGTAGGGCCTATGCATCCATGCTTCTTCTCTGCTGTGAAAACAAGGAAGAAGTATCATTAAAATTCAAAGCAAAGGAAACAAACAAACCAACCACAACAATACCAGGCTGACCACAAATAAAGAAACAAGAAACAAAATTGAAAATAAATCCGGATGCAAGAGTGATAAAAAAAGAAAAGAGTTGTAGAGTAACACTGACCCCAACTTAAAATTTGTGAGTGTTTTTTTTGGCTTGTTTCACAGACACTCCTCCACTGTTCTCCTCCCCAAAGAACATTTTGAAAAGTTAAAAAGTCTCCATAACTTTTGAATCCAAAGGTAAAACCAGCATGAAATTTAAGTATTTCTTCCTAAAGTTGCTAATGTCCCCCAAACAATAACATTCATCTAGTAAATGAAAATCACAAATAAAACTATGTACAAAACAACTGCCTCAAACATAGCATGAACCAAGTTACTCTGTCTATGTGTTTTTGTTTCTGAGCTGAATAAAATGCTATATGAAGCAAACAATGTTTGTTCATTAATTTAATGAACTGCAAGTTCAGTAGGGGCATATTTGGAGCACATATATAATGCATACTGAGAAAATCTATGTCCTGAGGTCATGCATTTTAACCTATGCAGCTATAATGAAAAGAGAGAAAAAACCAAAACAAACACATAATTAAGTGTAGTGCAATTGCCATGTCACCCTTGTAGCACAGCACTTTAAAAGAGAACGTAAATCTCCTGTTATTAATTACTTGGGAATTGCTGATCAGGACTTAATATACATTGTATTTGTGAATACAAATGATTCAGACAGAAAAAACCCTCGAAGTAGAGAATCATCTGAGTAGAGATGGTAGAAGGGACTTATTTGGGTCTCTAGTTTGCTAACTGCTCAGCTTCTATAAAATAAGTATGTAAAAACAGGTATAGAGTTGGTTACCCCAATTTAGTATGTAAGGGGAAACAGATCATGACTAAATTGCTGTTTCTTCAACACTATAGAAAAGTAGAACTTCCACTGCAAAAATCAGTCTTTCCCTCACTCCCAGCATTTTGATAGTGCTCTTTCCAGATCTACCTTTTTTTAGTTTTTGAGGAAAAAAGCGGGTTTTGGTTGGTTTTGTTTGTTTGTTTTAAAGAAAGGTAGAATTGTCTACATGTTGCAGTGAGCTGGTCTTGGCTTACATTCAAGCACACACACAGCCACTCACTTGCTCCCTGACCCCCCTTTCCTCTGCTCATTCGTGTGTTCTATAAAAATTAAAATAAAAACTTCCTAAAATACACCATCTCACTTACAACAAAGGGCTCAGATGTGTCCTGTGGTGGGTCCATTGCAGAGCCAGTTAATGACCAACATAGCACAGTCCCTGGCCACCAGCTACAGAGGCCATCACTGCAGTGTCCCTCACAAAAACCTTGCCATTTACACCCAAAATACATCTTCCTTTCTACCTTTCATTCTAATTAAAACCTTTTTTTTGTGTAAAATCAGATACAATATATCAAAATAAAATATATCTTTAAAAAATTACTCTGTTTTTTTTCAAAAGAAGGAAAAAATCTTTTAATCTTTAATTTTAATTTTGAAAATAGCTTTCCCAGGAAAATGTAAAGGAGTAGAGACCTATCTGCTGTCTTCATTACTCAAATGATTTTTTACTAAAGCAACAGCAAAAGATGAGTTGTCCTCAAAAACAATGTGTTCCTATTTGTATCAATGCATTAAATCAACACATAGTCAGAGAAAAAAGACCAATATAATTTCTGTTGTATGGTTTAGAGTTTCAAACCAGAATGTATTATTTATTTTTTTCTTCTGAGCTGTTTTTGCAGTTTAACCCACGCTAGAAATCACAACCACAATAGCTGCTTGCTCACTCCTGACCCCTATCCCCAAATAGGGAAAATAATAGAAGCAAAAAGGGAGAAACTCATGGATTGAGATAAACACAGTTTAATAAGGTAATAAAATAATACTAATATACTACTACTAATAAAATCTATAAAATTAAAATCAGAATTTAAAATAAGTGATACTCAATGCAATTCCTCACAAACTCAGTCCACATCAAAGAGCCAGTCTTAGGAAGAGAGACAGCACCCTGATCTTGAGTAGCCGATGCTGTGGGAAGAGAGAGGAAAGGCCAAAAAGGCAGAAAGGCCCAGAGGCCACTGCAAAATTGCAGGATGGCAAAAGGCCAAACTAAAAGAAACTCCCAAACAGAACTCAGGCAGAACATAGCAGAACCAGAACAGGTCTAGTGAGCTGGAAAAATCAACTCTCTTTAAATATGAATCATGATGCTAATGGTATGGAATATACTTATTGATCAGTCTGGATGTCAGCCAAGGTCTGCCACAACCATGTCCCCCTTCCTAGCTGCCTCGCAACTGCAGAACAAGAATGCCCAGAAAGACCTTGGCTCCCAGACAACAAGTAGGATAACAGTAAGTCTTAAATTCTCTTTGTTCTTAATTGAAAACACTGAAAAGTGTCCCTGGGATGTTTTCTTCTTGTTCTCAAGCTAAATCCAAACAACGACCATGCTAGCTATGAAAAAGAAAAGTTTTTAACTGCATTAAAAAATTAACTCCTTTTCAGTCCAACCAGCACAGTTGTACAAATTATTTTTTTAAATTTGTACTTAAATAAATCAGTAAATCATCTTTTTTTATATATGGTATAATACATAGCAAATAATACAATTAACTAACTTAAAACAGTAGACTATTTCAGTGAATGTTTACTGTTTAAATTTTAATACTGTTTAATATTTACTATTAGATCAGTCTTTAAATTATTTTCCCTGCACACAGTTAAATTATGCATAATTGGTGTTAAAACAACAAATGTAAAAATGCTAATAGTTGTTAATATCATCTTTCAGGTTACAACATGCATTTTATAGAGACCAGTGAGCAATCACAAACTACATCGCCACACCAATGTGCTTCAGTCAAGTTTGAAAGTATTTGTGGTACCTTCACTCTAGAACACATTGTTTCCTCAGTCTTCCTTTATATGAAAAAGAAAATAACCCTGATACAAAATACGTGTTAAAATGTATAAAAATAACCCTGATGCAAAATGTGTGTTAAAATGTAAAAGTATGTAGAAGCAAAACACAAACTTTTTAAAATTTTTTTTTTGGTAGGAAAATCTGCCTAAAAAGGCAAAATATGTAGAAGAATATTTTAAAAATTAACTATTAGCACACCGTTTTCATAGAGCATAGATGTGGATTTGGACTTTTCATCTTCTCTCCCACTCCCCCTAATGTCAAAAATAGTATTATCAGCCTTTTAATAAGTGAACCATCTTCCATAATAGGCCAAAGGAAAAATAAACAAACAAAACCTGACAGCTTAAATTGAAAAAAAAAATGCTGCTTATTGAAACCTGATTTGTGAGATCACAGCCCAAAACAGTGAAAAAAAAGTGGAGCAAATGGTAAAGTATTTCTTTCATCTTCTTAGAAATGTGAATGTCACTATTGAAGGAAATGGCTTTCAGTATCAATGCTGGCAAAGTTACCTATTATTTTGCTACTAAAATAACACATTAGCTTAATATTTATTAGTGCCTTATCAATGTGAGAATCATAAATCTTGCTTGCCTTTTGTGATTTATCTCAGTTCCCATAATAACACAAAATAAAGGACACAATTAAATTGCAGATAGTGACACAAGAGACTGAAGCAAGATGTTGGAAAGCTGTCGACTCAAAATGCTTGAAGTTATTTGAAGGAAACTTCACAATTTTTAATTAATACTGACCATGGGGGTTTTTTTAAGCATTACTTCTGTTTTTCTTGAAAGAAAAACACAGGGATGATAGTTTTTTGTGTTTGTTTAGTTTCGTTTTGTTTTATCGCAGCTGTGAAGACATTCACACAATATAGCTTAAGAAACCTTCAGCTCTAGAAATGTATTTTTGAAGCTTAATCTTCAGCTTCTTAAGATGAATAGTTCTAGAAAAGGAATTTTCTAGGAAATGTTCAGAAACAAAACACTACCCTGCTTTTCTTTGGACACCATTCAACTTAGCTCATTCCTTTCCTAGTTATTCTCTACTCATAGATGGTGACTTCTCGGTAGCCTATTAAAACCGGCAATGGCTGGAATGGAAGGAGTCTCCATGGAAACAGTAGTTAAAATTGTGTTGTAAAATATGCTTGTGTAAAACTGCATCTCTCCATGACTTCTAGTAAAAATAAATAAATAACCAAAATGATATAAAATACTATATAACCGTATTTTGTGACCATATATGTCTCCAGCACAATCTGTACTACATCAAATGTCACACTGAGATGATAATTTTGGATAAAGTGATATCTCTGAGATCTCCTCTGTACTAACTCTTCTTCTCTTAAGCAAATAATTACTACTACCACACCATAGTTTGGGGAAAGCATGGGAAAGAAAAAGAAAATCTTCCTCAAAATCAAATAAATATTACAATCCATCAATCAAATCTCCCTTCTGCACCATGTCAATGTGACTACTGAGGTATGGGTACGACAAATGAGAAGAAAAATCCACCAAAAGAATGAAAAGGGAAAAATCACATCCAAAAAAATTTTACTGAAACAAAGTAAAAATAATTAGCAATTCTAAAGCACCATGAAATCAATGCTATCAAAGAAACTTAATTGAAACCTAGACGTTCTGCATTATAACTGTCACATCTCATCAAAATCAGAAAGCCGAGGGCTCCACAAAATGAAAAAAAACCAAACCAAACCAAACCAAAAAACGACAACAACAAAGAAACAAACAAACACAAAACACCTAAAGCTTTCCTTGCCCATCAATGGAAACTAATCCAATGAATTAATTCCATAGTTTTCTTTATGTATGCAATTTTAAATTTGACATACTCATTTTCTGACAATTTTACAGTTGTTTTCTCTTCTTAACAGAAAGTCAATGAACTACTAATATTCTTTCCTTTTCCTTTCCTTTCCTTTCCTTTCCTTTCCTTTCCTTTCCTTTCCTTTCCTTTCCTTTCCTTTCCTTTCCTTTCCTTTCCTTTCCTTTCCTTTCCTTTCCTTTCCTTTCCTTTCCTTTCCTTTCCTTTCCTTTCCTTTCTGCACCTTTCCTTTCTGCACCTTTCCTTTCCTTTCTGCACCTTTCCTTTCCTTTCCGCACCTTTCCTTTCCGCACCTTTCCTTTCCTATCCGCACCTTTCTGCACCTTTCCTCTCCGCACCTTTCCTTTCCTTTCCTTTCCTTTCCTTTCCTTTCCTTTCCTTTCCTTTCCTTTCCTTTCCTTTCCTTTCCTTTCCTTTCCTTTCCTTTCCTTTCCTTTCCTTTCCTTTCCTTTCCTTTCCTTTCCGCACCTTTCCGCACCTTTCCGCACCTTTCCTTTCCTTTCCGCACCTTTCCTTTCCGCACCTTTCCTTTCCGCACCTTTCCTTTCCGCACCTTTCCGCACCTTTCCTTTCCGCACCTTTCCTTTCCTTTCCTTTCCTTTCCTTTCCTTTCCTTTCCTTTCCTTTCCTTTCCTTTCCTTTCCTTTCCTTTCCTTTCCGCACCTTTCCTTTCCGCACCTTTCCTTTCCTTTCCGCACCTTTCCTTTCCTTTCCTTTCCTTTCCTTTCCTTTCCTTTCCTTTCCTTTCCTTTCCTTTCCTTTCCTTTCCTTTCCTTTCCTTTCCGCACCTTTCCTTTCTGCACCTTTCCTTTCCGCACCTTTCCTTTCCGCACCTTTCCTTTCCTTTCCGCACCTTTCCTTTCCTTTCCTTTCTGCAACTTTCCTTTCCGCACCTTTCCTTTCCGCACCTTTCCTTTCCTTTCCTTTCCTTTCCTTTCCTTTCCTTTCCTTTCCTTTCCTTTCCTTTCCTTTCCTTTCCTTTCCACACCTTTCCTTTCCACACCTTTCCTTTCCACACCTTTCCTTTCCACACCTTTCCTTTCCTTTCCACACCTTTCCTTTCCTTTCCACATCTTTCCTTTCCACACCTTTCCTTTCCTTTCCTTTCCTTTCCTTTCCTTTCCTTTCTGCACCTTTCCTTTCCTTTCCTTTCCTTTCCACACCTTTCCTTTCCACACCTTTCCTTTCCACACCTTTCCTTTCCTTTCCTTTCCTTTCCTTTCCTTTCCTTTCCTTTCCTTTCCTTTCCTTTCCTTTCCTTTCCTTTCCTTTCCTTTCCTTTCCTTTCCACACCTTTCCTTTCCACACCTTTCCTTTCCACACCTTTCCTTTCCACACCTTTCCTTTCCACACCTTTCCTTTCCTTTCCACACCTTTCCTTTCCTTTCCACACCTTTCCTTTCCTTTCCGCACCTTTCCTTTCCTTTCCTTTCCTTTCCTTTCCTTTCTGCACCTTTCCTTTCCTTTCCTTTCTGCACCTTTCCTTTCCTTTCCTTTCCTTTCTGCACCTTTCCTTTCTGCACCTTTCTGCACCTTTCCTTTCCTTTCCTTTCCTTTCTGCACCTTTCCTTTCTGCACCTTTCCTTTCTGCACCTTTCCGCACCTTTCCGCACCTTTCCGCACATGTCCTTTCTGCACCTTTCCTTTCCGCACCTTTCCTTTCCTTTCCGCACCTTTCCTTTCTGCACCTTTCTGCACCTTTCCTTTCCTTTCCACACCTTTCCACACCTTTCATTTCCACACCTTTCCTTTCCACACCTTTCCTTTCCTTTCCTTTCCTTTCCTTTCCTTTCCTTTCCTTTCCTTTCCTTTCCTTTCCTTTCCTTTCCTTTCCTTTCCTTTCCTTTCCTTTCCTTTCCTTTCCTTTCCTTTCCTTTCCTTTTCTTTCCTCACCTTTCTATTTTTTTTATTCTATAAAAATAAACATATAAACTTCCCAAAGTACAGCATTTCATTCACAGCAATTCTTGCTGTTCTATCCATGACTCACCAGACAGCTTGCAGAATTACAAATACTATAAAGAGATCAAACTTCCAATTTTATAACTTAGATCGTCTTGTCTTTTCACTCATTTCATAATTACCTGAGTACCTGTGCACACATTAAAATGCACACAGTGAAAAAGAATCAAATAAAGAGGGACTATAATAATAACATTCTTATACAGTTATTCTTTCCTCATGAGACAGATGAAATAATATATTTCAGTCCTCGCCAATGCTACATGACCTCAACAGAAGGAACATCTAACTAGTACCCAACAATCTTATATTTCAGTCTGTGTATGGACAGTAGTTAAATCCAGTTTATATTCTTACCTATCTTTCAAATGGTATCCCCAAATACATATATTCCTCATGTGAAAGACAATGTAAATACAAAAGTAAAATAAGAACATAATATGAGTGAGAAAACATTGCCAAAACCAAAATACATGAATTATACACACAGCATTCCAGGTATATGAGCTAGAACTAACTTAGCAAGCCCTTTTAAACATGTCCAAGTCTTTTAAAAGGATCTAACACTGATTGAAAATAATTTTCAAAATGTAGGACTCTGAAAGAGCCTTTGCATTGAAAGATTTGAATTAAGATATATTATTATTACATTCAAAGTCACCTGGCCAAAGCAATATACTTAACTTTTACACACTTAGTTCTATTCTCTGGAAATCTTCCTTGACAGGCCTCATTTTAGAAGTTTTTGTTCCTCAGTGTCACTTTTTTCCTTTCCATATTTTGAAATATGACTAACTAATACTTCCTGTGATTCTTGATAAATTTTTAACATCATGGCTGTATATAGTAAGTTTTCCTAGTGATTAATCTATAGCAAACACTAAGATACTGCTTTAGGAATTTAAGAATAATTCAAAACCAATTACAATTGTCAGCTCATTGAATAAAGCGTCTTACCCTGTATTTTTAAGCTGTTTTGCCTTACAATGAGTATGAACTAATAGAAGTAGAGATATAAATATTTAATATGAATGGTAAAATATTAAATAAGTGGTGTCACAAAAACAATGGCTACATAATATACACAAGGCAATGTATTTTTAAATTTATAGATTTAATTTACTAGACTAGATTACATACCACCTTACGTTAAAGTACTTAAATATACAACACGCAGCTATAGTAGCATTCATCTAAATCTTGCTATTTAAATCCACTGAATCTCATTTGCGTATTAAATACTCCTGAGAGTGATTAAAAAAAGGCTAAAATATTTATTGATATTTCTCCCCATGTTCCCAGTGAACTTCACTTGCAGGATCTGCTACAAAAATATGTTTCATCTAAAGCAGGGCTTTGTGCTTTGTGCCGCAGATTTTCCTTACTATCAAAATATACAGTGGCATAGGATTTCATTTGTATAAACATGGTAGAAATCACCAGGTACTGTCTGAAGGACTCAGAAGTAGAACAGAAAAGAATCACTAAGTCTTTAGAAAACTGCCTCCATCCAAAAGTTAGATCTAAAAACATTCTCTCTTGTCCATTTTTCTGATAATATCATCTGTTTTCTCTCTTTACTTATTAAGAATGTATTACTTCTCATTTCCTCTTACAGTTCAAAGATGCTCCACCACTCAAAAAGCTGAAAGCAGAACAGATTGCAAAGGCGTACAGATACTTACATGTAAAAAAGCATAGAAGTGTGCAGGCAATCCCGCATACAAACAAAGCAGTGATGCTTACCTAGCAGTGATGTTCATTACAACTCTGTGCTCTGCTGTCACCCATATGACCTATTTGTGTTTCTGTAAGACAGTCAGTCAACTAATGATGGTCACCCTTAGGGGCAGCACATGGTTACTGGGCTGACCTGCCTACTGACTATAGCAGCCACATCTTCATCAGATGTTTCCATATACTTAATCTTCAACAGATGGGGGAAGGGAATGTTGTCTTGATCAGCATAGTGTGTTTACATAGCAAGCTTTTGGTATTGGGGGCAACATTGCATGCTTGGCCTGTGTGAGTACAGACCAGGGACTGTCTCTGTGTTGGACGCTCTCAGTTCCAGCTGGATTTGAGCTGTACCCATTTCTGGCCAAACATGAGCCCAACAGTGACACTGGTGGTGCCTCTGTGATGACATATGTGAGAAAGGGTAAAAAACATTGTGCAGCACCTGTGAGAGACCGAAGTGAGAAAAAATATACGAGAAAGAGGCCTGCAGACACCAAGGTAATACCGAAAGAAGAGGATGAGGTGGTCCAGTTGCAGAGCAGAGCTTGCCCTGCAGCCTGTGGTGCAGACTATGGTTAAGCAGGCTGTTCCCCCGCAGCCCATGAAGGACCACACTGGAGCAGATGTGCACACTGAAGCCCATAGAGGAAAGTCAGATCTCAATGTATTCTGTGAGACTACAATTTCATAAAGCTACCTTTCTGAAAATAATCCTGCAGTAATGGAGAATTCCAAGCAGTATCAGAATAATTGAGATGGTGTGCAGATTCTGTACTGGCTTTTCCATCAATTGTATCTTGCCAGAAGAAAGCATTACCGTATATTTCTATGAAACTTAACCCAGGATTTAGAGGATTTCAAATACAGACTGAAGTGGAAATGTCTAGTCTCCTGAGGCAGAGAGACATGCTTGATGTGACAGTTTCTAAAATATGAAATCCAAGGAGGAAAAAAAACCTTCTCCAGTAAAATGGCAATGTATAAGAAGTGAGTAAAGTGAAACCTGTAGCCAATGAGGAAGTATATGTTTACAGATCAACACATAAATCAAAGCTAAAGGAAACCCTTCTGTGATGGTACTCTTCACACGTCATTCACATGTAACACAAAGCAATATTACACAATGCTTTTGGATTATTCAGGTTAAAAATGCTGTGACAAAACTTACACTGGTTAAAAACTCTGGAATGTACTGAAGATATGTACTTCAGTGGTCTTCTCGTGAAATATAAGCAACTTTACCTAACCTCTCTTGTTACTCCTGCTAGCTTATATCACGGGCTCTTTGGGCAAGTTTCTTCAATGCCTGGATCTGCTATTGATACAATTACTGTCTCAGTAACTTGTGTGTTTAGCATCACCATTCAAAGGTATACAGAAAGTCTATATTTATGGCAGTGCTTGAAGTTTTACTCATGAAACATAAGTCTTTTGCATTCCCAGTTCCATGTCACTTTCCTTGGATGATTAATAGCTTAGAATTACCAGGAGGCTGGTAACACTGTAAGTCATTATGTTTTGTTTTGGGGGTTTTTTTAAACATAATTTGACCTTTGCAAAACAAACCCAAAACCTAAAATTTATTATAAAAGAAAGATAAGGAAAGTTTACATTCTTTTGTGAAATACATTAATTCGTTTCCATCATTTACCGGTCTTTTGGATTACTGGTCTACTGTATTGCTCATAGTGCATTATATATTCACTTTCAGAACATTTTCAGGGACCACAAGTAATTTTAGAGCATCGGACAACATGTTGCCAGCAAGCCATGTGTTGGGCACAAGGAGGTTAAACATTTGAAGGCAGTACACATCTTGCTAAACTCTCTCAAGAACCACTGCCAGCAACCTACACCAAAGGACTTTCTAATTTGGCTCTCATAAACATTCCAGTATTTCAATGCCATTTTCAGTGCCATTACTGGTATCACAATTCTATATTTTAGGTGCTTTGTAATTTATCTTAATTCTTCAGGAGATACTGTAAATGCCAACTTCTTGTTGGCTCCTGTTGCACATCCTGCTTGCAAAGCACTGTATGCTGTTCTGGTAGAAGGACAGGATTAATTTTCCCAGGATATGCAAACATTTTCTTATAGTCTGTTAATAATACTATTGCTCTAGATCATTAGCACAGATAAACTAGGTACAGCTTCACATATAGCCCAAATTGTGACTGTAAAAGGGTTTTTTTGTTTACTTTCAGTACCAGGAGGATGTTTTTGCCTGAGATCCGGTGCATTACTGAGAGAGAACTATTGACATCAGCACATAATTAAACAAGAAGCAATACAGTTTATCTAAAGTAAGATTTTTATGACTACCTAACATACAGAAGTGTTACAGTCAGAAAAGTACTTTCACAAACTTCATGTATGACCAACTGTCCAATCTCCTTTTTCTTATTGAGGAAATACTGGCAGTGCCTTCAACTTATAATCTATTAGGAAAAGATACATATGTCCATAAACAGATTACAAGAACATTTTCTTCAGCTTCTTGTGACACTTTAGCACACATCAAAGAATTAAAATATTTAAAAATATAGGAAAAAAAGGAACAGAGGAGGACTTTCCCTAGCTTTTCTCTGTAACATAACTTTGTTGAAGCTGACACCATTCATTAAGTGTT
The DNA here is from genome assembly GCF_036013445.1 of Caloenas nicobarica. Taxonomy (NCBI): domain Eukaryota; kingdom Metazoa; phylum Chordata; class Aves; order Columbiformes; family Columbidae; genus Caloenas; species Caloenas nicobarica. The sequence continues at coordinate 33,897,786 of NC_088284.1, forward strand.
TTGATTAATGAAACATCTCCTGAGGGAAATCCATTCACTGAAATTCATTCACCAAGGTAAGCTGAAAAGTTATGAAAATGGCAATCGTGTTAGCCATGTATAATGGTTACTCAGCAAGCTCAATACTTATATGAAAATCGTGCTGTCTTGGAGAATCCTACATCTCATGATTCTGGCAACTAATTTTAGGATTCCCAATTAGCAATGTTTATTTCTGCAACATTCTCAAATAATCTTAAGTCAGAATTGATGTCCTCTGAGGTTTCATTAGAAATCACTATTTTAAGAAATCAGGCACTGCAACATCAACATGATGATACTGGGTTTTTGCCATTTCAGTTGAGAAATGCTGTTGAAATCAAAGTCTACAGTCTTTGAATCAGCAGGGTAGTGAAAAAAATGGGTTAACTAAGCTTGTTTAGTGACATAATATTTGAGATTTTTAACAACATAAAAGGATAAAATCTACTTTATGAATGAAAGGACAACAGTGCAGTGCTAGAACAGATTTTCCAAAAAGGTTGTGGAGCTTCTATCTTTCAAGATTTCTCCAGATTCAGCTCAAAAAAGCCCTACATTACCTACTTAAACATAGGTAATAACCTTGTTTCAAGCTGAAGGTAGGACAAGGTGACCTCTAGAAGTCCCTTCCAAGCAGCACTTTCATTGTTCCATGGGAAAAATACCAGTGTTTTACTGAGAAGTATTTATTGGTTGCAAGCCTTAATAGAAGATAATGCATTCAGAAAGCATAGAGATAACATAAAAAATATGTTAATATAGAAATACTTTGCAAATAGAACATATTAGGCTGATTTATTTTAAAACACTAATTGCAATCCATTTGTCATGTAAGCAAGCAAGTGGAGAATAAGCCTAATGCATTTCAAATGCAGCAGAATTTCTAAAGCTCATCACAGTTTATTCATAAAGGTTGCTTCTAGTTAAACAGTAGAGGCTCAAGGATTCTTACAATATAGTCTCATATATGAATAATTAGTTGTATTCATTCATGTCCTCCAACAAACTCAAATACACTTCTGTATGCAGAAATAGTAAGTGTGCTCTCTACATACAGAAATACTGTGCAAATATATGTTCATATTAAAAGTACAAATCCACCATCCTGAAAGTCAATGGCAAAATTTTCCATCAATAATTCAGCAGGGCCAGGATGACCTTCAGAATTAATCCCTTACTAAAGGGCTTAAATAATATACTGGAGTCCTATAGACTTACAGTAAAGTAACGAATGAATTCATTATTTTGCTTTGTTTGCATGCACAGATTTTGCTTTACTTATTAAACTGTCTTTACTTCAACCCAAGTGTTTTCTGACTTCTACCCTTCAGATGGTCTTCCCCGTCCTTCTAGGGGGAGTGAGTGATTGAGCACCTGTAAGGGGCTCAGCTGCTGGCTGGAGTTAAACCACAAGAATCCTGATCTGGAAAGATCTTCTGGAAAAAAGAGGCATCATGACCTGAATGCACTGTAAAGATCACAAGTCAGATGGGGAAAAGCAGCCCATTCTGTTTTTCTGAACTTGTCATCTCTGCCCAAATTTATGCTAATGTAGCAATGGGTGACATTCAGAGGATATGATTTCTGATCTGCTGCAGTATTTCAAATGTGTTTACTTCTACTTTAAAGACAGATTTCAAGCTTTTTGGCTCTGTTAAGCATACCAATCTGTAGGAAGTTTAAAATTAGGACAACTGAAAATTTTCAAAGTGTGTATGTTCACATTTGGTTTGTCTTTTCTCTCCTTGTTACTCATCTTTTAAACTTCGATAGAGACCTGGATGAAAGAAAGGGAAACGGCTATAGGTAAAGTGACTCTGAGCAGTGAGGACCACCACGGACCTTTGGAAGAGAAGTAGAATAGGGACGCAGAAGTGCTATATATTCACTTTAATTCTCAGCTCCTGTCTCACATGCAAACATATCTGCTTGTCAAATTCTGAACCTTCATATTGATAACATGGAAGGCATAAGAATCAATATAAGCTTATATAAAATCTACTGCACTAGGGAACATGGCAAATATTCAAAAAGGAGAATACTTTGAGAAAGAAAAAAGCTAGTAGAGTAGCCAAAAGATACAAAGTGTATCTTCAATCTTTGTCTAATTTCATGCAAAGCCCGACATATGTTCAGCCAAATGATCACGTCCTTTAAGTAAACACTACATTTCTTATTTTCACTCCTGCTTTATCATGTTATTAGATATTAACACTTGAAACAAAAAGTTCAATTAACATACTAAGTTATTACAACAGAAAAACTGTTTTGAATCTTTGACTACAATATTCAATGTTTCGATTTTAAGTTACTCACCCTGGAAAACTTATAGTTGTAAAATACCATTATGAGTTTTGTTGACAAACATAATGCCTTATATTAAGGTACAGACAAAAAATCAAATCTGAGTGTCCCTAACAGCTTGTGTGAGTGTACATAATTTAGTTTTCAATTGTATACTGTTTCTGCTGAAAGATCTCTACCTTAAATTAGGAAAGTTTTGAATGGTTGCCTTAATTCTTTGTTACTTCATAAATGTGAGGGTTTTGGCCTTTAGTAGAATTCTGTATGATTCATCCACAGATATATTTTAAATAAATTTGGGATAACGATCCCCTTTAGATTATGACAGCAAACAGTCATACAGACAATAGCTCTGTGGATACTGATGGTTATAGCTACTTCAGGTCTGCACTAGTTTCTAGGACCATTATCTCTCCAGTATAATATAAAGTTCAGCTGCTTATCAATAATATTCACTCCCTTGCCCTCATACTACAATTCACTTCACAATTGTATATTTGTAAAACAGTAATGCTCTGAAATATGGGCTAATAATGCCTTCTTTAAAGAAGTTACCAAACTGTGACCAAACAGCTGTCCTGGAAGTTCTCTGCTAAGAACTCTACCAGGCAGAATGACCCTGATATCCACAAAAATGAAAAATTGGACATGAGCTGACAATGTGCAGTTGCAGCCCAGAAGGCAGATCACCTCCTGGGTTATGTTAAAAAAGGGTGGCCAGCAAGGCAAGGGAGGTGATTCTGCCCCTCTGTTCCACTCCAGTAATACCCTACCTGGAGTTCTTCATCCAGCTCTGGAGCTCTCAGCAAAGGAAAGAAATGGACCTGTTGGAGAGGGTCCAGAGGAGACCACAAAAATAATCAGAGGGATAGAGTATCTCTCCTATGAGAAAAGGCTGAGAGATTTGGGGTTGTTCAGCCTGGAGAACGGAAGGCTCCAGAGAGACCTTATTGCAGCCTTTCAGTACTTAAAAGGGGCCTATAAGAAAGATGGGGACAGACATTTTAGCAGGGCCTGTTACAATAAGACAAGGGGTAAAGGTTTTAAATTAGGAGAGAAGAGATCCAGGCTAGACACAAGGAAGAAATTTTTTTACAATGAGAGTGGTAAAATACTGGAACAGTATGCCCAGAGTGGTGTTAGATGCCCCATCCCTGGAGACTTTCAAGGCCAGGCTGGATGGGGCTCTGAGCAACCTGATCTAGTTCAAGATGTCTCTGCTCATTGCAAGGAGGCTGGACTAGATTAGGACCTTTGAAGGTCCCTTCCAACCCAAATTATTCTATGATTTTAAGTATTTTGAAAATACCTATTTGTTTGTTTGTTTGTTTGTTTTCTCTAAATTTTAAGACATAATAACTGCTTCACGAAAGAAAAATAATCTACTATCTTCAGCTCCTGGGTCAACATATCTCTGAGTATAATTGCACCAGGGTTGCAAAAATTATCGGAATTACGCCAATTTATTTTTTTAAAAAAGCATCTTTCTGTTCTTGTCGTTGTTTTTTGAGCTGCATTTGTCCAAATTCGATGTGTGAGATTAAATGAATAGTACTTTTATTATAATAGATAGTTTCTTTTTTATTTCAATTAACTTACATCTTATTTGAATTAAAATAAAAGCTATTCTTTGTACTATATGAGTTAGAGAACACATTATTTAAGTTTATTCAGGGGCTTTTCACACTTGTAGTAGAATGATGTTATTAATAAGAGAAAAAATCTGAAATTCATAAGATAGCAGGAGTTTCTTCAGAAATTATTGTCAACTGAGGAAAGAAAGTCAGAAAATTCCATAGGATACACTCAGATCTGGACAATGCCCTTAGACACCTAATGTGAATTTTGGGGTTGTCCTGTACACAGACAGGAGTTGCACTCAATGATCCTTGTGAGTCCTTTCCAACTCAGCACATTCTATGATCCTATCATCTCTATAGTTCTCACATTAGCAAAGGACTAGAGCAAACCTTTACCGAAGCAGGTCCCTTGACCTTGTTTGTGGATGGTTTTCTGTCTGAAGGTGATGGAGGAATAACATAAATTTCATGAGATAACTTGAAATGTATTAAAATCAAAAAACGCAGAACATTTTGCTTGGTTCAGATACATTACTGGATGTTATCATTAATATTTGGGTAAACCTTTCTTCCTATACGAGCCCGAAGCTGAACCAAAAGATTAAATTCTTAACTGTATGAAGTGAAGCTTTGAGGAGAACATTCTGTGTGTTGCGCTAAATTTTAATAGTCATAACGTTGTTCTAGTCTGAGTTTACCTACTGTGTTTTTATGAAAGAGGGTCTCTTGTGACCCAGGAATGAGGCAAGATTTAAGAAAAGCACATGACTTGGGAAAACCTTTGGGTTTGTTATTGTTTCACTACATCTGGGGAATATGAACAAAGATTCTGCTGGAATTTCATTTTCTGCAACTAGTAGTTTTATTTATGCACTGTCAAATAATTATTGAGTTTATGAAAATGGAAGGATTATCTTGGTTGAAAAGTGTTTCAAATGAAGCAACTCGCAACATTCTTGTTGTGAATTTGGAAGAGCAGCTTGCATCAAAAGAGATCTTTGAGCTCCCCAGAGATGGGACTGTATTGATAAAGTGCTATAACACACGAATGAATCCTTTAAGCGAACTGGACTTAAAATAGTTTTAACTCAACTTTCGACTTTTTCCTCAGAAATCAATTGCATGGACAAGTATCTGACATGTAAAAAAACATTTATAAACTCATTCACAGAACTAAATTCTACCTTTTAAGCCTCCATTACATTGTGGGTGCAACATCAGAGGATATATCTAAAGATGGGGATTTCAAAACAACAAGAACATTTAATTGTATTAAAGATTTACTTCCAAAAAATACCCCTTGAAAGGGAAAAAATTGCGTAGACATACACCCAAAATACTTTAAGAGATAGTTCTCACTGGTCATTTGTGAGAGCAGGGGAATCTTTGCAGCTGAAATAACTATAATGAAGTTGCCAAACTGTCAAGTGGGATCTAACATAAATTACATCCAACCCAAAAAACCCAATTCCATCAGTGTTTGTGCATATTGACAACATAACATTCTCCTTCAAATGTATCACAAAGCACTCAAGAATGAATATATATTTGAGATATGATGGAAAAAATTCTGGGTGGTTGTCACACGATCAGAATGTAATCACAAGTAATTCTATGGACTGACAATTTGCATTGAAAAGGGAAAACAAAAGCCACTGTTTAAACATTGTGTTTTTCACAAACACTTTATTTTAATCTGCTTAAAATACTTGAAAGCTGTAGAAGAAAGCACAAGTCATTCAGGACATCAGCTGTTCTCATGCAAAAGCAACCATGCAAAAATGCTAGAAATCAGATCAACACTAGTTCCCAGCTTGTGGGCTTAAATAAAGCTGCTACCTAGGAAGAATAGGGAGTATAATGAGTGTGAAACCCAGGAGGGGATTTCTAAAAATTACTGGCTCAAGACACATCAGCACTAGAAAAGTTAAATTTTTGGTCTTCATTAAGTTAAACTACTCATTTGTTTTTGTTTGTGTTTGAAAAATAATTTAGCCAAGAAATTGCAAGTGAGGTGGCTATGGTAGATGTCCTGAAATACAAGAAACAGCCAGAGGTGACAAGGGGTTGTTCCTTTCCTGAGCTGTAAAATTGCTTGAAATCTAGTCCATGAGTCACCAGAGAGAAGTTAGGCTTATTGGTCTTTCATCTTGGCTGAAATTTGCAAATATAAGTTAAAAAGATAGATTAGGTGTATTAGACTGCTTGCAGGGTTACAAGCTGCTGCACATTAAAACATGAGATAACAGTACAAGATTGCCTCATTCCCAGCCTCTTTCCTCCTTCATTTGTGTCATGCCTATTTCTGAGATAAAAAGAATCTTAGGCTATTGGTTTATTAAGATCATCTTTTACCCACAGCAATGGCAGTGACGTCTTCAACCTGAACATCTATCTGAACATCTGATTCTGAATGTGAGAGTCCCCAAGTGAAGGCTTGAAAAAGAGTTGGAAGGATGAGATTCAGGATTTTGCATCTGATGTCCTAATGTATGTTAAATGATGCATCTGGGCTCTTTCACCATGAATAATCAGCAAAGATATCAGTAAGTTCCTGTATCCTTTACTCTTTTAAAATTCTGTAAATAAGAGAAACCAAATTAGTTTTCTCAAACTAATATGCTTTTAATCAATGTGGATCACACAATGGTAGTAAACACTGCACATAGATTTATGTCTTCTACGTTTTTAAAACAATTGCACTGTCTTTGGGATAGAGTCAATTTTCTTACTGGTAGCTAGTATGGGGCCATGTTTTGGATTTGTGCTGGAAACAGTGTTATAATACAGGGATGTTTTAGCTATTGCTGAGCAAGGCTTATACAGGGTCAAGGCCTTTTCTGCTCTTCACACCACCACACCAGTGAGTAGGCTAAGGGTGCACAAGAAGCTGGGAGGGGATACAGCTGGGACAGCTGACCCCACCTCCGAAAGGAATATTGCATAACACATGACATCATGTTCAACATATAAAGCCGGGGCAAGAACAAGGAAGGCAGGACATTCAGAGTGACGGTGTTTATCTTCCCAAGTAACTGTCATGTGTGATGTAGCCCAGCTGTCCTGGAGATGGCTGAACATCTGCCTGCTGATAGGAAGTAGTGAATGAATTCCTTGTTCTGCTTTGCTTGGGTGTGTGGCTTTTGCTTTACTTATTAAACTGTCTTTATCTCAACCCACAAGTTGTCTGCTTTTGCTCTTTTGATTCTCCATCCCACCAAGGGGGAGTGAGCGAGCAGCTGCGTCATGCGTAGTTGTTGGCTGGGCTTGCACCATGACACAAATGAAATGTTATTCTGCATAATTTTGAAAGTCGGTGAAACATATGCTCTGAAGTAATACTGATACGTCTAGCCATTGAGCTATTAAATGCTTATTTGCATGTATATAGCAATTAATTACACCTCTAACTATATACTCATGTATTTCTGTGCAAAACCAACATTTGGATTAGCTGGTCCATGTTTGCAGTAATAGATTTCTTATTTTTTCTTTTAAAAATTGAGCACACTGAATTTTTTTTTTTTGGTCTGTTAGGGTGTATATAAAAAGCTTTAAATGTTTTGTTTATTCAGTAGAATGTTAACAACAACAGCACGTAAAATGGATGTGTGACCTCTAAAGAATTAATTTCAAAAGACACTTTTTTCTGCTGTAGTGCCACAGCATAAGAATTCAGTTTGTTTTCTCAGGTGTCACTTTCCTGCAAGATTAAGAATCCTTATAATGATTTTTTTTTGCATAAGAACAGACATAAATTTAGGAAAACCATATTTAACTGAAAATCAATTCATGTTACAATATTCTTGTACTACAAATGCCCTCAGAAAACTCACTTCTACTAACATACTTGCAAGAAATCATGCATAATGGTAAAAGAGTAGGAGAGATGAAAATTAAATTGCATTACAAGAAAAAAAAAAGAAAAATGGCATGTAGATTTTTTCTAGATTTTTTCTTAATATAAATAGTGCTATCTTGAGGGTATTTTTGATTGGTTGTTTGTTTTCCCTTTACAGTTGCAGTTAGAAAAGAGTATATTCCTGATGAGATATTCCCACTAACCTTATAAGCGAAGTTGTTAGAGTATGACAGAACAGTTGCTTATCATATCTATATTGTCTATTATTTTAAAATTAATCTTTCTCCCCTATAATTTCCTTCTTTATACTTAAGTCACATTTTACTTCAGCTCTTACTACCAGACTGGGAACTACACCTTGCCTCATTTCACATTGTTCCCAAGCCTACTCACTCTCTTACTGAAGAAAACCTTAAAAAATTACCAAGAACAGGAAGCAGAATACTTGACATCAATAATAATATCCATAGCTAAACCCCAAAATACTTCACAAGCAGAGAAGCAAAGTCTCTCCATACATGGAATTGTGTCTCACAGATTTTCCCAACATACTAATTGCCTCTCCCTTTTCTCACAACTCTTTACCAGCCTTTTACACCATTCCTGGTGCCCTGACTCTCTTCTGTCTCCTTTTTGGATGAATAAGTAGAAGTGTGTCCTGTGACTGGTTCGAATTTGTCAGCCAACTAGTGCACATGGCTGCTACCTCTTTCAACTGATGACAACAGACTTGAGCTTGAGAGGAGTATTACTTTTTCTCTTGAACCCACTTGCTGATTTCCATAAGACCATAAGGAAAATGTTTTCATTTAAAACCACTTTTATATCAAAGCATGTTGCAGAAAGCATAAACCGAAGAGAGAACTGAAGTGGTGGCTATCAAGGCACTCAACCAAGTATTAAACTAAATCTCTTTCTCAGCTGTGCAAATTAGCCTGCCAAAACTTTGTATGCAGTTGCTAGATTCATTACAGTAAATTATTCACATTGAAGGCAATTTTGGCTGGCAGCAGTGACAATGAGCTATAACAATGCTTTAAATACTTACGACATCAGACAACAGCATTGCTTTTGCAGGAGTAACCTATTAAAGAACCTGTTAAAAGCTGAGTCAAGTATCCTGTGTGCTTTAGTCACAGCAGTGGTCTAACTTGTCTTGGCATAAAGCATTTTACCTTTTAAATCTGTAATTCCTTTAACTCTAAATTTAGACTAACTAAAAGTAAATAAGTAAATAATTGGTCAATGCTACATTCTTCAATGTGTCAGTATGACTTAAAATCTGTACGGTTTAGTATCCAAATTAAAACTGAGTAATCATGAAAACAACTAGCCATGTTTAGTGGAATTATAAATGCAATATGATGGTACATAAGAGATTTCTCAAGTTAGCCTAGCTTTCATGTTGGACAGTTTTGTTTTTTAAAATAGTTTCTGTTTCACAAATAAACCAACAAGATTTATATATTTAGTATTCCCAAATTTTTTAAAGTAATTTTTTAAGGTAGGTTTTGGATTCAATAATTTATAGATCGTCACATCATCATCTGTTCCAGATTGTAGATTAACAGTTCTGTTATGTTAACTGTGTTTCCAAACAAGATAAAAACTCCCATACCCTATCTGGATACTTACATCTTTAATCATTCTCCTGCCAAAATAGTTTTAGTGCACTCTAATAATTATTTGTTAGACTGAAGTTGCGAGTGAGGAAATCTAAAATTCCATAAGGAAAAATAAGGATTTTAAGTTTTAATTCTGTCTTTCATATTAGCCTACACGTAATTACAAAATAAACCCCAACAGCTGATTTCCATAAGACCATAGGGAAAATGTTTTCATTTCATTTATTCTCTTTTGCAAAGTATTTAGTGGTAATTTTGGCATTAGGTGACTGGTAGAATCTAGTTGTCGTGCCTCATGATATAAATGAAGTCAGAGGCAATCGCGTGTCTTATTCCCAGTTTTCCACCAACAGCAGTACTCAGCTCTTCTCAAACCACACCCTGACATACCTTTAACTTATCCTTCTCCTGCAGGCACTGGCCTGACTGCCTGACCCAGCACCATTTTAGATCTTAAGGTTTCTCCCTACACCAGATTTTCGTTCACAGGCTGTTTCCTTGTGGCCAGTTAGAGGGGCACCAGCACCTCCACGCAGTCATATGAAAAGGACTGTAGTTGCTGGGGCAAGAGGGACAGGAGGAGTGTGAGGACAAACAGGAGGATGCCTGTGGAGAGGGGACATTGTTGAGGCCAGGGCTGGAGATGCACACTTGGAAGGAGGCACTGCATGCAGGAGGGAGAAGGTACCTTTTGAAAGGCTGAAGCCCAGGGGAGAACCAGCCCTGGGCAGGCACACCCCCAGAAATGGACTGTGGCCTACAGAGAACCCATGCAGAAGGAGGGACACCCCATGGGTCACACCCACAGTGGAGCAGAAAAACAAGTGAAAAGGAAGGAGCAATGGAAGCAAGGAGTGAGAGTGAGAAGAGCGAGAAGCAAGGAGCGGCAGGAAGGAATCAGTATCTGCTTGGCCTCAACCTCCTCCATTCCCTCACTGCAGGTTCTGAGGGTAGCATGTGATGAAAGCAAGGAGAGTGGAAACAAAGAAGGTATGGAAATATGTAACATTAAAGTTAAGTCTAGGGATGAGGCAGAAAATGTGTTTTCCTAAGAGGTTTTGGGTTTGCTTTTTGTTATTGTGGTGGTGGTTTTGTGGTTTTGTTTTGTTTTGTTTTGTTTTAAAATTGTTCACCTTTTTTATTTTTCAGTGTCTGAATCAGTAATTAGAAGTTCAAGCTCCTTGGGAATAAATTAAATTCAGTTGAATTCTCAAAGTCAAGAATGTTTTATCAGTGACAACATTTTAAGAAACCTCAATGAAGAGCCAGAGACTCCCTTACATAATAAGTAGAGACTGAAGATCATATTTAGCTGTTTAGCCTGCATTAATGTGTTCATATATCAGAATTTCTTTCAAGTTTCCTAGTTGCCTGTGTTTGCTGCATGGAACTGACTGCACAGAACTTCTGCATGTACACTCTCTGTCCTTGTTTGTCTCCTTACAGCAAATTCTTCTTCCTTTCTCCACATTAAAGTAGCATCTTCCTCAGGAGGAAGAACAACCAAGACTTAATTTTTATATTTACACATACTATCTTGTATAAAGCTTTCCAGAGCCCCAGTTCAGCCGAGAAAACTCCCTTCATGTGAAAGACAACAGGATGCCTTCATCAGAACTGAAAATTTAGTAAGTCCATGTTATAAAGGACTTATTAACCAGCAAGACCTTTATAAAGACTGAGAGTTACAGTCATCCTTATTGGATTCCTACTGGTACTGGTGATTAACAGCCACTCGTTAATTAAGATTGCTATGTATACACTTCACAAACTAAAATAGAGAATTACCAGAAATAAAATATTTTATAACTAGGGTTTAAAGAGTTAGAAAACCCTGAAGGTGGTGATCTATAGCTTTTACTCAGGCTGGCAGACTATCAAATGTGTGGTGAGTTTTCGTCTTGATATAAGATTTTTTTTTTATACAGTAAGAACAGCCAGTCAGGGGAACAGCCTCCCCAGGGACATGTCAGAGTCTCCATCATGGGATGCTTTCAAGCTGACACTGGACAGGATGCTAGATAATCTCATCTAGGCTCCCTTTCCCACAAAAGGTTGGACCAGGAGGTCTTTTGAGGTCACTTTCAACCTGTGCTGCTCTATGATTCTGTGAAAACTCCTGAAATGGCTTCATGAACTGATGAGCTGTACCAGTAAAACAGATGCTTCTGCTCTTTCCTGTAGCAGATCTGTAGACCTCAGTCTTCCTGAAAGACAAATCTGAGTGACTCCCAAACTAACCTTGATACAGCATGGCAAAGGGTAGCGCAAAGCACCTGGAGACCCACATTCTCTTTGATCAGGGTGCTTTTTACCTGTCACAGTAATACTGACTTAAGACAACCTCCATTTTACTAGTTCAGATTTTATTATTTATGACCCAGTGTTTTCAGTGCCATGAAATCAGCTAATTTGTAGATACCTTTTCCTCTTTGTTAGCTGCTATGCCTTTCACCAGTACACTGCAAATCTATGAACAACAGCAGAGCAAACAGCACTATGTAATTCTTAAGGATTCATATGACAATATAAACACCTAGAATCTGCAGATCTACAAAGTTTTTTCTGTCTTACTCTACCAGAATAGACACAGAATTGCTGAAGGACCAATATGGCCTCTAGTCTTTAAGGTTATGTATTCATAAACACTGAAAAGATACTTAAGGATATTTCCATTAGTGCTATTAATAAAACCATAAACACTTAACTGAAGTAAGCAAAAAAGTATGAAAACCAGGTAGCAATTTTCTCTGAGTTTAAGAAATGAAAGCATTAAAGGCAGGAAAATTGTCGGAAAAATATTTTTTTAAAGAGAGTCAACACTGCCTTAAGAAGTCATGGAGTTTCAGTGCTTACTTTTCATCACAAGTACTGTATGGTCTTTCCTTGAGCTTGATCAGCTTGGTTTGGTTGTTTTTGTTCATTATGTTCAGATGACAGTTGCAGTCTTTTCCAGATAATATAATTTATTTCCGTTAGTGGTAGTTTGTCTAGCACTTGCTGTTACTTGAAGAAAAGCATGCAGTTTAGCATGATGAGATCATAGAAAATATGATATCAAGACCATTTCTGTAATATATTTGAAAGCAATAATATTAAACTCCTAAGGTATCTAAATAGGCATTACAGATAAAGCTTTTTGCTAAATAACAATACAAAGTATTTGATAAAAATGGGGTGCCAGAAGGATAGAAACAAGAATGTGAATTTATTTAAGAGAGGAAAGACCTAAAGAAAAAAAAAAGAAAAAAGAGGCAAAAAAAGGGCAAACATCTAGTACGGCACTAAATGAAGTAATGGCTAGGATAGCTAGGATAGGCAGAAGCATCTTGTAAATAATAGATCTTTGAAAAGTTGATAGCTATTTAAAGATCAATCTGGAAGAAAGTGATACTAAACTGAAAGCTGTTCTGAGCAGGATAATCAAGGCCAACATTCACAATTGATCAAAATGTGGGTTTTAGTTGCATATTCATGTTATCCAGTAGTCTTAATAAATCAAGTGTAATATAACAGAATGAAGGGATTATGAATAAATGGTATCACTATCACTCAATAACAGCCAAACCAAAACCTTAAGTTGTAGGAAACTGCAAAGTATTGGAGAGTAAAAAAGTCAAAGATACTACAGAATTTCTCCTGGCCACCTGAAACAAATGCAAATAGAAACAGCTGTCTGACAGTTTTATTCAGAGACATCATCCCATGCTCAGGAAGAGGCAGAAAAACAGCTACTTAAGAATTTTTTAACAAATCCAAGTATTGTAATGGAAAAATAATAGCTTAAAAATAGTCTACAATGTTCTCATGGCTAGATGCGAAGAGTTTTATTGGTTATGGGAAACACAGATCTACATCTTTATTTGTAGGGAAAGCAGAAACAGGTCGGAAGTCTCATCCAATCTACCTGAAGTGAAATTTGCAAAGACCCTTACAACGGATACCATTGTCACCATCAAGAGAATTATCAACCCTCCTGCTTGATACATTTCATTCCCCACAGGATTGTTACCCTATTGCAAAAGATCTCAATAAATTATTTTCTTCCTTAGCTTAAAAAAACCCAACCTTTTTCCCAGATAAAAGTGAGTAGCTATGCACACAGAGATAAATGAGATTAATAGGGAAGACTTATTTTACATATCCCAGTTTAAACGAGTAGGGGTTGGGGTGTAGGAAAATAGGGTGGCAGGCATTAGACAACTAGAAAAGTGAAGTAGATGACTTACTTTATGTGGAAGGTTGAGCAAAATAAGAGATGTACAGTCTTAATAAAAGAGAAATTAATGTCAGGATGACAGGATTGAAGAAGAGAGCAGTCTCAAATTTCATTCGTATAAAGGAACTCATTGCAAAAAATATACTGAACCCTATGAACTGGAATGGTGGATACTGAATTGTAGAGGAGATGCTATTACATGCTTTCATAATATAAATGAAAGAAAAAAGTATAAATTTTAAAAGCATGGTTTTGAATGTAACTTCAATTTATCCACAAAAATTTTCCAGTCGATGCATGTATTCCTACACATCATGTCTTCTAGTAGCTGTCTTTCCCAAACAGTTTCCTTAGGTTGTCTATAAATATAATAGTCTGCAAGCTGATGTCTGCAGATCCCTGGAAGTCTGCAGGGTACTTCTGGATGTAAGCGTTCATTGTCAAAGGCTATATAAAAAAACCTGGGTACTTCTTGTGCATACTAATTTTTGCTGCTGTGGGTGGTGGATGAAACATCAACTTTTGCCTTGATTTCCATCCCTTTTGATTTTTCACTGCACATTTTTACAGATGTAAAGGGCTACATGAATTATTTTCTATGTTTCTATAGCTTTTGCCATTACCATCAAAAGATGCTTCTCAGGGTAGATGTTCCTCTGAAATATTTTTTACATCAGTTTGAATTACTCATAGCTTTGACGATAGAATCAGAATTTTTTTGTATTGATTACAGTATAGTACACAATTTGAGAATTAGGAGAATTATGAGAATGTGAGAATTATGTAAATTAGCTTAACTGTAGTTAGCTTTATGCCAGAATAATTACACTGGCGAAGGAAAATGCAATTGATACACTGAGTTAGAGAAAAAGCAATGTAAAATATTAATGTATTAAGGTTTACTGTAAAAAAAGATGAAGATTCCAAAATTCAAGTTAGAAAACACTGGAGAGGAAGTTGCATGCTTCTGTAGGCATGTGGCCTGGTAGACTGCTTGGATAGGGATTGCTATAATGCCTAATAAATTTTGGTACTGTGTCATTCCTGAACTCTCTTTTGGTGTTGCCCATCCATACGTGGTAGAGTGCTGGGAGTAACAAGGTTATCACTGCTATTTTACGTAGTCAGATAAGATTTTACGTCAGTTCACTTGGGGTCAGCTGTCACTTGGTAAACAATTTGAGTACCTGTCATACCGTAAGGTATTCAGACCTGTGACTTATCTTCTTACCGACCTCTTAATATATTAAGTCTTACAGCATTTAGACAGCTGAAAAATAAATTGGAAACCATGTAGGGACAAGAACAACATTTGTTAATATGCTGTTAGTAGACAAATAATGTTAGAAGATAAATAAAGGCTATGTCTGGGCCTTCAAACTTTACCATGTAGAATTAAAAGAATTCATGTATCATACATGCAAAAAAATTCTAATCTGAGAAATAAATTGAATTAGAGATTTATGAAGTTTGATCATAGAATCATTTTTGTTGGAAAAGACCCTTAGGATCATTGAGTCCAACCATGACCTAACCTGACTCTAGCACTAATCCATTCCCCTAAGAGGCTCATATATACATCTTTTAAACACCACCAAGGATGGTGACTCAACCACTTCCCTGGACAGCCTGTTCCAGTGCTTGACAACCTTTACTATGAATAAATTTTTCCTAACATCCAATCTAAACCGCCCCTGGCACAACTTGAGGGCATTTCCTCTCATCCTATTACTTGCTACTTGGGAGAAGAGACCAACACCCTCCATGCTACAACCTCCTTTCAGATAGTTGTGGAGAGTGATAAAATCTCCCATCAGCTTCCTTTTCTCCAGGTGAAACAACCCCATCTCCCTCAGCCACTCCTCCTCAGACTTGTGCTCCAGACCCCTCACCAGTCTTGTTGCCCTTCTCTGAACTTGCTGCAGCACCTCAATGTCTTTCCTATAGTGAGGAGCCCAAAACTGAATACAGTATTCAAGGTAGGACCTCACTAGTACTGAGTACAGTGAGACAATCACTTCCCTGGTCCTGCTAGCCATACCATTCTTGATGCATGCCAGGATGCTGTTGGCCTTCTTGGCCACCTGGGCACACTGCTGGCTCATATTCAGCCGACTGTTGACCAATACCAGTAGGCCCTTTTCTGCTGGGCAGCTTTCCAACCACTCTTCCTCAAGCCTGTAGCATTGCATGGGGTTGTCGTGACTCAAGTGCAGGACCCAGCACTTGGCCTTGTTGAACCTCATACAATTGGCCTCAGCCCAACAACTCAGCCTGTCCAGATCCTTCTGTATAGGGATCCCTCTGTATATGATGCATCAGTGTTGTATGCAATACAAGATTAGATTGTACTCAAATCTGCTTTCTTAATATTCCCTTCTAATTATGCCATGAAGCAAAATTTCAGAATATCATGACATGGATGATGTCACATAATGCCTTTCAGTATGCTTGGAGCTCTCCTTGAAAGACCAAGTTTGTGACATGCAGGAAGTAGATTAACCATACACATTTAGACGTGTCTTTCACCAATGCGGTATAATTTAGCATCAAGTATCAAAAGACCTAAAATTAATGCACAAAACAAAAAGTTGCAATGAAATGTTGATTCTAGGAATGACATTAAATTGCCATATTTAAGATATGTATTACTGTACAGGCTACTGCCTTAGAAATAATTTATAATATTTGTTTTTAAAATCTGACACTTTTTACAGACATACCAACTTAACAGTATGTTAGAGTAGTATGGTGACACCTTCTGCACTGTGTTAAATGCTCAGAGGAGGAATGTTTAAATACTGGTGCGCTGAATCTTGGAAAAGCTTTATTAAGGCACTTAATACTGCTCTTGTAACCATGTAGTCAGTCTTATTCTCTGTATGTCAATTTGCCTTACCAATCACAGCTAAGAATTTCATTGGTAGACCTCAAATAAGAAATTAAGCTTTCTCTTGCACAAAATGGAGCAATAGTCCTTAAAATAATATCAGATGTTCATCAAACCTTTTTTTTTCTGATTCTAATATACAACAAAACTGTTGAAATGAAATGAATTTGTCTGAGAATGCGCCTCATTGGAATTCAAGTTGTTCTACAGTATCAAATCATGTTGAAGTAGTCTAGAATAAGACTTTGGAAAGAGGACTAAAACATGAAGGGGGTTAAGTGACGGAGAATCTGCATCATAAAAGTATTGTCACTCATCAGCCAGCTCTTACCTCCCCTTTGGAGGGTAAAAAACCTCTCTAGGGAAGAGAAGACTATTGATGGCTTTGTCTGAAATAAATCTCTCTTTTCAAATAAGGTACACACACCCAAGCAAAGGGAAAATCAAATACAAACATTAACAGCTACTACAGAAAGATGTGTAGGAATAGTAGCTCCTAGTATGGACTAAATATATGTCTAAAAACTTGCAGTTTAAAATCTGTTTGGGGTTTTTTATGGTTGAAAAAATTCTTAGGATTCTGAAAACGCAGATCTCCCTGTTGTCTATTTTTATCGTGTTACAGCAATAACTTGTTTACAGATGTATATTACTTGCAAGAGATGTTTTAATTCTGATTCTGAATAAAATTCATAGGAAAAAAAGTCCCCAAAACATTGTGGAAAGCACAGAGTAACTGCTATACTGTAGGTAAGACTGGTTTTCAAACTGGTTTCAGAAAGAAGTATTTGTAACTTCTGCTGTATCCAAATCTATCCACTATTTTCTTAAAAATGAAAAAAATCAGAAACATTCCAGAATTTTATCCTATTTTCCTTCCACTGAAAGTACTACTGCCATGCATGAGCAAATACCAGTACATTTTTGCCACTGGTAAAAAAAATCACCATTGCAGTTAGTATTATCCAAATTCATAGACATTTCAGTGACTAATAGAATATTATTACAACCAGAATCGTAAGATTTATTCGTTTGAGTCCCAGTCTGAAGATACCTGCACTGCATCTTCAGTAAATACCACATTAAGTGGACATTACAGAATATTCTCCAGAAATAAATTTTTATTTGAAACAATTACACTGAAAAGTTGATTCTGTAGGGCCTTGAAACATGAAACAAGTGCACTGTATTATCCTTATATCCACTTCAAGCTGATTTTCATAAGGATAACATTTAAACAAGTATGTCAATTACTGCAATGAATAGTTTAAAACCTGTCAATAAGGTGATTTTGCCCAATACAAAACCAAACAAACAGACAACCCCTGCCCCCCAAAAACAAACAGAAAACTAAACAACAACAAAAACACACACCAAAAACCCCTCAACAAAACAAACCAAACCAAACAAACAGCTCAAATCCTAAATAACAAGCATTTTTGCAGTAGCAGTGTGTTTCATTATGTGTTTCATGAACAGATCACAAGCAGAAAAAAAAAGCTCCATTTTGTGAACCAGTCACTGGCTCTAAATAGGTCAGGCATATCTAGTCACAAGTCCCAGCAGCTGTTCCCTATTGCTTGAATTAAAAACATAATATATTCCATCTAGTCCTGAATGATGGCTGACTTTGGGACTATAACAATCAAGCTAGACTTTCACATGTGTACAATACTTAATACCATTTAAAAAAATTCATTGTCTAAGCCAGTTCATCCTTGAATGTCTGCCGTTATTTGTAGGGCTGGCAAATGCTCAGGTATCAAGGTACTAATAGCTAATTATATACTCCTTTAGCTGAAGCCAAAATTGGGTTCTAATTCTGCACTTTAAAGACATTTTTCTGGAGGGAAGGGGAAAGCTTTCTGCACATTTTTGAACTATTATCAGTTAGCGGTTTAAAGTGAAAAGCAAAATATCCTTTGTTCTCTCCCATTCTTTACCCTTCATTCTCAGTATTCTATGCTTAATGCTACTAGCAAACATAAAAGGTAGATTAGGAAATTAATTATGTATTTCATATGAATGACGAGCCGGAGATAAGCTATTCTAAGAACAAAGTATTCAAACAACAGGCTTTTGAAAAAGCTAATTATTATGATAGATGATCTTGATATTTAATTATACAAGGATGCAAAAAACTACTTCCATTTTTTTACTATATCTTCTCCCCCTTCCCCTGCCTTGAAGTGTACTAACACCATCTTTCCCACACTCAGGTCAGCAGATTAAGTAGAGTTATTTGTTATCGTTTTAGCATAATCAGCAAGGTTAGAGTAGACCTGCATTTCCTCGAGGGATTCACTTAGTCTAAACATATGGTTTTTTGTCCTGGATTTGAGATTAATGCTCAGAACCAGTCTGCTCTGCTGGACTGCGATTCTGAAATTATTGTATACCCTCAATAAAATATTTTTGTTTTCCAAGGGCGACAAGGGAATGGCAGGAAGATGTGCCAGGGGACGTTTAGGTTGGACGTTAGGAAAAAATGTTCTTCACCCAGGCAGTGGTGGAGAACTGGAACAGGCTCCCCAGGGATGTAATCATGGCCCCAAGACTGTCAGTATTCAATAAGTGATTGGACAACACCCTCAGGCACATGGTGTGAATTTTGGGGTTGTCCTATGCAGGCACAGGAGTCGGACTTGATGATCCTTGTAGGTCTCTTCCAGTTCAGGACATTCTATGATACTATGATTCTACTGTTGCTGTAAAGCCACAACAGACAAGAAAAGGCTGGCATTATCTGCTAAACAGACATGCTGATTTGTATTGGCATAATTCTGTAGTTATAAAATACATAACTTACTTTATATCAGCAGCTTTTATTGTTATGAAAGCAAAAGGGGCCAACAATGACAGGCACTGAACTGGATATAGAAAACTCCAAAGCTTCAAGGTATAATAGTATTGGTACAAAGTTACTTGGCAGAAGTTGTCTTTCATTGGCCTGCAAGTTGGTTGTGTTATCAGTTAAGACCAAATAACTTTATCTCCAAGGCAAAATGGTTAACAGTGTATGTTAATATTTTTAAAGTATTTATTTGTATGATGAAAGCTACAGTTTGTGTAATTATTCTGTAATGAGGTGAAAATGAGATAAATTATGCATACTATGAATGAGTTCTTCCATATACTGATCAGGCTCACAAAAAAAAGACCTAAGTCAAGCCCCAGATATTTTAATTGTATGGGTGACTTCTGTTATTAAGTTTTTAACTTAAACATGTATCTTGCAAGATTCAGATCTGTAACTATGTACAGGAATTGTGCCACTGATTTAACTGACTGAGAAAGCAAACCATTTTCAGCAAAACAAAGATTAGTCATGTCATTGGAGTATGACACAAGAGCAAAAAGATTATTTCCCCTCCCTCATCTTCCTCTCCTTAGACCACAACCATGTAAAAGCGTTGTATGTTATGGGTGAAGAATCAACTCTTACTGAGTACATCAAAAATAGCAGAGAATCCACCATTATTTTTGCCATATATTGAAGCATGACTTTTCCTGAGTCATGAATTGGAAGATGTTCTGATTAGAATACATGACTCTTTTAAACAAAGGTTATATCTCATTCAGCTTAATTAATAAAGATTTAGGACAGTAGAAGTTTCATATAACCCATACACAGACACAAAATTCACATCTAAGGAGTATTTATCACTCTGTAACCCTCCGTTAGACAACACCTCCAGCCCATTTAAGGTAAAACAGATAGAGATCACTTTGTTACACTAGCCAAAAGTGGCAGCAGAAGCAAGAGCAATATCAGAACACTTTTCTGATGACAACTGGTTGTTTACCTGAACACAGGTGCCTTTTATCAACTGATACTGTCAGTCTCTCTGCTCCAGCTGGACATTAATTCTGTCTTGTCTTTCCTTGCAGAATTTGTTCCTTTGGACAATGTTGGTTGCAGTCTTTTGACAGATCGTCTGTTCCAATGAAACAGTAAAAAAATTACAAGTTTCCAGCAAAGCACACACCAGAACACTGGGTTTAAATTTTATTTTACTAAGAATTTCAATTTACTAATATTTATTATATGTGTATTTAATATTTTCTACAGCATATCCTCTGTAGAAATGTAAATAGTGAGAGACACCTCACTGTACCATGTACATCTAACTTCACTTTTGTTTTCTGTATTTTTAATATATTAATGTAGTGCAACTGGACTTCTTAAATTAACAGGTTAAGGTAAATCCAATGAGCACACAATTGGGTAGTTGTATTAGAACATACTCAATATAAAACTGAACTAATGACTTTATATTGTAAATATATCCTCCTCAAATATAACATCTCTGTTATTGCTTCTTAATTGAAAGTGAGAATTTTGTCAGTATTGGTTTCTACACTGTTTTGTTATGAACAAAGGATAAAATCAAGCTTAAATGAACCCCAACTACTCATTGCCAACTTGAGACCCATGGATGTCATGAAAATAATAATTCTACTGGTGGCTTTTGATAACACGTGGCACTTGCAGAACACAGAAGTATGCAAACATTAATTCTCTAAATTGTCCTACGAGTTAAGTAAACATTGTTTGACAGAGCTAAGATTCAATATCAAGATATCTTTCTTACATTCATTTCTGCATGTTTACATAGTTTCCTATCAATCTCTAGCACTGTTTTGCAAGCCCTTAAAAATAAACTTATTGCATCAGAAGATAATTAAGTCACAGAACTTCTCTTGAATTTAATTTGAGAGTTGTTTATGAGAATATATACTTCAGAGGTATCATGTCTTGGCTTACTAAGTGCTTAACAAAGAGTTTTAAAATAAGAATTGAAAGTAGTTTTAGGCAGGAATGAAGAGTCAGCATACTATAGTAATAGAACATTGAAGACGTTATTGTTTTCTAATGTCTGTCTCCCGCTTTTCCCTATGTCTGAATTTTGTACTACCTCTTCGTTCCTTCTTCCCCTTCACCACCCTTTCTATGCTTCCTTTTTTTTTTTTTTTTTGGTGAGTTGTCACTGAAGGCTTAAAGATATTTACATTGCTAACCCAAGGGCATTTATCTGGGTCTGAAGTGTAAGCACTGCTGAAACAGTTTGAAGGGCGACAGAGAAAAAACAACAAAAAAACCCCACTAAATTTCATCTTTTGAGTAGGATGCAGCTTCAAGATCACTGTATTAAACAGAAACCAATGGATTGCATGAATTTTTATAATCTTTTGAATACATTTGTGCATTTGAAAGCTGTGTTGATTTGCAGCATTTAGTGAGATCCAAGGTAATTACTGTAGGAAATAATTGATATAGCTGGCAATGATATAATGAATGACACTTCAGTTTTTCAGGGATGTGAAGTGCGAGTTTAGTGGTTTTGAACATATTGACAGCCTTGGATAGCAGAAGACATTGTTGAAAAGAGAATCCACACAGCTATATGGAAAGTTTTCTCCCTTTTACGTGCCACTGTTCATTATACCTATACCAGAAAGAACAATTTTCTTGCCCGTTTAGTCTTTGGATTTCCAAAACTGTTAACAACAGTAAATAAAAAGGTTGTGCTGACATTCATCAATTCTGGAAAGGACTCTAGTGTGACTTTTCTCCTTTCTACAAACCCGTAAGGAATTAGCAAAGTTACGTTGTAACACATTCAATGAAAATTGAACAATGAACAAATTAATGTCTTGTGATGACCTCCTCTACTTTAGTGGAAGATGTGTAGGGCTGCATTTTTTTTTTAATTTAGTAAATAGGTCTTAAAGCAAAGCAAACAGTCTGTTCACATAATTCCTATATAACTTCTACATTCTTCTGCATATTTTATGCAGGCAATACAAAAATACATGAAAAAAAACAAGAACAGGTAATTTCTGTCTCCATATATTAACCAAGCGTTAGTTCATTGCACAAAAATAAAATGACTGAGAAGGAATGGAAGGAAAAGTTGATTCTACTCTGTATGTATGTACACAAAAGCCATAGACCATCCACCAAAAGCGTGAGAGGAAAAGAAAAATAGCTGAAGTAGCTTTTTACTGATGGCACTTGAAATATTTAGTGACCAACAGAATATCAATTGTTCCATAGTTGAATGTGTATGTATATATATATATACACACAAATACATAATAATATGCTCATAGGCCAACCTTAGGTTAATTCTACACTAATTAGTAACAGTTCATGGCATCAAAACATGATCAATATTTCCAGCTGTCATGCATCTGTGACAATAAGAAGAATTAATGGTGACTTAACAAAATGAAACACATCTATAACAGGACCAAGGAATGCCATAAGTTTTACATCTCCAAGGCTAGAGTTACTTTGCAAGAATGAGCTACAGTTATGAATTTGTAGCAATGAAAAAAAAAAAAAAGTAGGAGAGTGACAATATAGTGGCAGTTCATGCATTAATGGAGAGACAAAATTATTCCTCTTTTTCATCTAAAAACATTACTTAATTACACTGTCCAAAAAGAAAGGGCTTGCAGTAAGCCCCAAATGGAAGTGAAATCATGTTCCTTCCACTTTACTGGGCTGAGCAAGAGCCTGTGCAGTAATTGACTGCAAGAGGAGGTGACAGCAATAGGAGAAACAATGAATGCTCAGCTGTTTTATCATTAGCATAAAAACACTGACAGAAACAAATCCTGGCCAGGTCTGCTTTTGAGGCTTAAACTCTTTTTTATAGAGAACAAACTTACTACATTTTCTGTCTCAAAATTAGTGACTTACTGTTTTTGTAATAAATGTGTGGCTTCAGATTACAAGTAATGAAAAGATTCTAAGGCATTCAAACAGACAAGAGTGTTATGAAGGTCTGGAGATACATTGCCCAACTTTTATAAGAGAACAGGAGGCAATAAGTCAGTCAAATTTCTGAGTATATAAAATTCGAGAATCAGCAGCATAATTAAAAGAAATCAGGAAAAAAAATAATGCAACTCTAATAAGAAGCACAAAGCAATATTCTTATTCTTTAAACAACCAGGTATAACAGAAAAAAAATCTTTAAGCATGTCAGAGTATATATTTTATTTCTTATTTGTAAATAGGATGATGATCCTGCATTATGAGAAGGGGAACATACTCCCTTTACCAGGGAAGAGGACATTAGTAAAGTCAACAACATAACTGCTCTTTGCGCTTCCATTCCAGCTGTTTAAATAAGTCTTTAACTAAGAAAATTACAGTATTCTGAAGGAGTGCTAACACATGAAGAGTAACACTGTAACTAACTCTGCCCCAGTTAGTCTGACATTTCCTATGAAGCCTGGGCAGATGAAGGATGACAAACTTGTTACTGGATTCAGCTGAGGGCTGCATGGCCAAAGATGCTGCAAATTTCAACCTACAAACTCAGAAAACAAGTTTGCCATACAAATGTGATACCACCCACTAGGATATGAAATATAAGTAAGGCAAGATACTCTAATTAATTTACCTAGCATTTTTCAATACATCACTGTAAAAGCTAGCCTTAAAGAAATTGCTGGTGTAAGAGCTCTCTTTTAGTCAGTAAGGGGCCTTCAGTATTTGAACTGCAGAATACAGCTCTCATGTGATTGCAAGGTGAAACAACACTTCTCAGATAATTTGAAGAGCATACCAGTGTGTGAGCATAACTCAGACATAACCAAATTAGTGTTTGCCAACAGTGCTTCAGAGCATGAGAAAATAGCTATTTAGTTCTGCAAGAGAAATAGCTCTATGTGTTCCTTGCAGCAGTGATATACTGGTTTTCTATTATGACTGAAATTCCCATGTCAAATTTGATTGCTGCTCTTTCTAATACAATTTCCCCACTGCAACAATGACTTATGTCAGACATATCAAAAGAAGATGACTCTAACCTTATTGACTGCAATTAGAAATAACCAGCCCACAGAGAAAGTTAATTTCTATGCTTTGCCAGTGAGAGGTGGCTTTATTTCCAGACACAAAGCTTATACAAAAAGATAAGACAGAAAAACAGGCAAGCTCTTATGTAATTTCAGACTATATATTCCGTAGCAGAATGCTCAAATTATCTAACAGAGGGCTCAGCTCACTTTAAGCCAACATGTCTGAATCACCGACCCTCTTCCCTGAACTCTCCCTGTGCATTCCCCTGTTGTTGTGTTTGCCAGTAATGGTATTCATGCACATAAATAATGAGCTAGATTTGATGAGTAATCTGGCTGAAAGGTTTATTTTTTCTTTTATCAGCTTAATTTGTAACCAAATCAATTCCCTATCAAGCTCACCCAGCAGCTGTATGAGCTCCTTTCAGCGGCAACATACAATTATGTCAGTATACAGCAACTGTGGAACCTCAGAAGCATAATCTCTCTCTGCAACCAAAGAAAAGTGACACCAGTTAAGAGCTGATGTCTATGATCTATGATATAAAAAAATAGACTGAACTCCTAAAACGGTTGCCTTCTCACAGGCTACATGAATGGGTCTCACTCTTCATATATAATAAACATCTCTCCCTCTTTTTTTGGACTCTAAATGCTTGGCTTTAAAACAGGTAAGCACTGGTCACACCACTATTTCATTTAAAAGTGCATTTCCACTTATTAGAGAAAAAATTCCTCCCAATTTGCCTGTATGACACCTTATTTATGAATTGTAAGAATGAGTCAACAGAAATACAAAGTTTGCACACATTCATTACCATGTAAACAATTGAAGGGTTTAAAATTCTTTGTTCAACAATGAAATTGCAATTGTGGTATGAGGATGACTTTAAAAAAGGCCTGCTTCTCCTCTCCTAGTCATCAACTCTGTCAAAAAAACTAGCACAGGTTTTTCCAATTTATTTTGTCTTTAGAAGACCAAGTTAATCTGATTTAATAACTTCTATTTCCTCTGACAAAAAATATAACCGTTTCTTGTGCTGTTTCAAAGAATTTTCAGACAATTTTATCAGTCTTTCTTTATATACAAAGATAATTCTCCCCATGTTTCTCACAGCAGTTTTATCACTAGGTCAAATCTACTCTTGGCTTCTAGCCTTATTTCAGAAAGTATTTTAGCAAGTTTGGTTTTATTTTAATATTGTTAAATACTGAAATAAAACTTATTAATCTTTAAATGCCAAAATGCACGCGACAAGACAAAGCATGTCCCTTAGGTAAGATTTTTTTTTTTTTTGTAAAGTTGAAGACTAGAGCAGTAAACAGAGGCTAAAGTTGGCAAATATAGAATTTCTAATCTTTATAACTCTAATGGCACTTTACTCTGTTGGTCAGGATTGAAGTAAAATCTAAAAATAGGCTTTCTTTGAAAAAAAATACATTTTTAAATCAGTCATAAACTAAATAGTCCCTGACGCAACCACACACCATGTCAGATCATAGAACCATAGAATGTCCTGTGTTGGAAGGGACCCACAAGGAACATCGAGTCCAACTCCTGAAATGTTGAGCTTCTACATCTAGGAAGTTCCAAGTCCACCCCAAAGGCAGTCCCTCAGAACTGTCACATGCTAGAGTATTAAAATCCAGAAAGCAGTAAGAAAGAACTGAAATCCTAATTCTCTTCTGGAATATGTTGTATCAGAGACCACAAGTACCAGTCTGAGTAGGCTCCATGTGAAATACTTTGTAGGTAAGTAGAGAAAACTATTTTCAATAAGACAAAATAATTGTGATGTTTTCCATTTTCAACAACATGCCTTGGATCACTCATATTTTCCTCAAGGACACACAGGGTATGTGAAATTGATCTAGTTATGACTATTAAGAGACAATCTGGCCAGCCTGTCCTTCCTAGAAGAAAGCAAAACCGCTATCCCCACCCAAATAAAAGGGGCAAATGAATAAGAAGTCAAAGTGGCCAATTGTTATAGACCAAAGCCCTATTCAACTACTGGACATAGGTATACGAGCATTCTCCACCAGGTGATAAATAGACCAGGGTTCCCAAGAGAAGAAAATGGGACTCATCCAGTTTTGTCTCTTCACTACTCTGCGGTACCTTTGTATCTTCCCTAATACATGACGGGCAAAATGCCAAATCATATTCTTTAATATTAGCTACATATATCGCAGAAGCATAACAATAATCAGGTATTTTCTGAAGCAGCAAGAATAAATACAAGTTATAAGCAATACTAACACTGTAGATCCAATATCACTAAAAAAAACCCACCCCCAACCACACTTCAGCTTTCAGTGAAACAAGCATGTAGTACATTTGCTCTAAAGACAGCTTTCTTTGTGATACCTCGAATACTTCATACCTCTTCAGTTAACTATAAATTATTTGCTAACTCTATGATGTCTTATTTAGATACATTTGAACATCACTCTTCAGACAGTCTTTTTCACAAATATTCACCGTTTGGTACACTACAGAGCTGAAAGAGTATCACCAGGTCTTAGCTGATCACTAGTTACCTTATCCAGAACTTTGAGAAAACATGCAAAAAGTGAATATTTTCTGATTTTCTGCAGATAGTCACACATAAGGTATACTTTGAGGCAGCAGGAGAAAAAACAGACAGCATTTGTATAAAGGGAAAGAGCAAACCCGATGTTTATTTCAGAAAAGAAGCTCTTGGACATACACGTTCCCCTGTAGAGTGCATTGTCCCTTAGAGTTGCAAACTACTCATCTATTTTTTTTCTGTGAGAATAACTAGTTCATATAATAAAAATTGCCTACAGGGTCAGATTTCTAATTCCATTGCTGTTTTTGGTTGAATAGTATCTTATTCCACAGAAAGTCCCACTGCAGAAAATAAGGTTACCCATTTAGTGTGGCAAATGAGGGTCAGGACACTGGAATCTCTCACTTCTTAGTTATATGAATTCTACATTCTTCTAATTTATACTGATTTTACTTAGTGAATCTATGCATAAAATTAAAAGCCAGGCAGAAAATGCATATTTCTTTAGAATACATCATAAGTATAGCAGTTTAACTTCCTATATTTTCATATGATTTGCTATATAGAGATATATAAACAGTCTCTATCATGTTTCTCTACAAGGTAGAATACAATATTTTAAAAACTTTTTTCCATTAAGAAATCCCCCAAAGATTTGAAGATTTGAACATATTCCTAAAATAACTCAAATTTGGCTTATGTATTTACAGGCTTTGATAAATGCATTTTCTTATTATCCCAGTTTGTACAGGATTTATATTTTGAAGCAATTTTGTAGAAAACATAAGACCATGTCATCATTATTCAGGAAGTTTCCCTACTGAAAGTCACAGAGCCAAGAGCAAGAGCGTGAATAAGCAGGAGTTATTCATCATGCAACTAGGAGAAAGTGAAAGTAAGAATTTTCAGATTTATGTGAAAACCACAATACAACTACAGCAGATTGGAAAACTGCCAGTACACACACTGAGCAGCTCATCTATAAACATGATCTTTCAGAAAATAAGTATTCAGACATTAGATCATCTGAAATAATTACCATCATTAACAAACTTCTGCTTTCTCAAACCACCATTAATTTACATGAAAGCTTTGATGCATGCAGA
Organism: Caloenas nicobarica; assembly: GCF_036013445.1. Taxonomy (NCBI): domain Eukaryota; kingdom Metazoa; phylum Chordata; class Aves; order Columbiformes; family Columbidae; genus Caloenas; species Caloenas nicobarica. Next base: position 33,925,751 of record NC_088284.1, read on the forward strand.
AACTTCCCTAGTGTTTTTTCCCAAATGCAGCAGTTTACACTTGCATTTCAGAAAGTATGGTACTTCATTTTGGAGAAGTATCAAAGAAAATTTTTACAAGATGATAAAAACATGTAAAGACTTTAACTTTTCCTTACAAAGTATTGCTTTTCAGCACTCTTTGCAGTAAGGAGTTAGACTGACTTGCTTTCAAATCACAGTTCTATCAGTGAAGCAACAACAGTGAATAAATAACATTCGTTTCTCACTGAAGTGAATTTCAATTTAAAAAAAAAAAAAGAAAAAACCCACAAGATTCTTTTCTTCATATGCATAAATAGCAGTAGGAGTTATAAATAATTTATAACAAAACCACTTGCCAAGTAGAAAAGTAGGCACAGTGATGTTGAATCCCAGCAAAAGCATCAGGATTTTGATATTTTGAATGTCACCCTGACACTGAAAAATATTTTTTCCAAACAGAATTTTAGAAATTCCATCACCAGCAACACAGATAATTTAATACAGAACCACTGACAGAGTACGTATGGCATTTAAAAAAAAATTGCGGTATCCCTGCAAAAGCAAAATATATGGATAATTAAGGTGAAAGTACTGTTTTCACAGGTATTGTAAAAATATAATTTGACATACTAAACATTTTATTTACAACTCTTTGAAACAAGATACACTATAAACAATAAATTTTTATTGTTCTGTTAGGTTTCAAAGTTTAATCTGCTCCTTTATCATGGGCACAACCTAGCAGAACTCACAATGGGGGTAGAACAAAGAGGAAATTCTGAAGTCCTTCGTCATGAAAATCAAGTCTGCATGTCTGCACCGGTCTATTACTGTTTATCAGAATATAGCTTTCATTCCAACTTCATCCATTTCTCGGCCAATTTTAATGGCAATATTTCCTTTATATTCTTATCCACTTTATGGAACCTACTTCTGGGATTTGTCCTGCAGCAAACTTAATGACGAATCAAAGCTGGGGAAAAAGTTGAGGGGAGGAGGTGTTTTTTGGAAACACAAATATTTCTTCTGCCAGCAGCTGAAATAACACATGTTGGGCCAGCTGACTGCTCCAACTTCATTAAATTAATCAGGTATACCCTTAACAGAAAAGTTTTTGAACCCTTAAGAGCAAGAGGAATATTAACAGAGGAAGAAGAGCATAGCCACAGCTTCCTGTGATATCAATGAACTGAATACACTATTATGTCACGCGTGGACAGTCCTCAACTCTTTCAAACACTCGGGAAAGCAAAACTCAGTGAGTAAGGAAAAGAAAGGAGTGTTTCATTCTCAAGATGACTTTACTAATCATCACAAAAATTAGGAGAGTAGTGCAGATACCAGACTCTGAGAGAAAAAATATTATTTCTTACTGAAATTAGGTAACTGCACACAGGTTAACACTAACTGGAAAGCGAGCTGAACCCAGGAGACATCTCAGCATATTTCCCCATGCAAAAATACTTGTAATCAGATGAGTCATTTGTTCCCCCTCCAAACATCCTTCTCTGTTATTATATAGGATTGCTTTCAAAGCAATTTGGAAGTTGACATACCATGAATCTTCAGCCTTGAGAACAAAGGATTCACAATAGTTTTTCCAGCCCACCATTCAAATAAAAAAAAAATTCCAAAATACTTCATGTTTTTAACGCAGATGAGTGTGCAGTGGCTTGCAAACACCTCTCAGTAAAATATCTGACTTCTCACAAGAGAAGACCATGGTGTTATTAAAAATGTGAGACACATGAGGTTATTGCCTTATGCAACTTTGCATAAGAAAGTTTAACTGCAGGTCATTTATCACACTGGAAGAATTGTAGATCCTTTTATCAATCCAGAGAAGAGTTTTCTCTTTAATTTCAGTGGTATGGAAAAAAGGGTTACCACAAAAAAATCCCAAAAGATGTTTAATAGAACTTCGCTTTAGGGACAAGGAGAGAGAAAGCAATCTGTAGTGAAACAAGTTTTGTTAGTTTACTGAAATGTCAGATACTGATGAATTAGGGTTTCCTATAAAAAATGAAAACTCAAGTTAAAAAACTTCCTGCTGCTGTGTCTCAATTTCATGATCAGTTAGCAGCCAGGCAGTCACCACATAGTTCATACTGAAGCTTATTTCCTAAGTTGCAAAGAAAAGTTGCATAGAAAAGGTGTAGAGAAGCGCAATTAAAACATATACTCCACTTCTCATGTTGTAACTTGGGGCTGAGAAAACACTTCTCAGAAAACCTCATTATCTTGATCATAGCATAACAACTGAGGCACTTAAGTTGGAAGCATGTACCAGAGACACTTCATATGGTAACTACTGTTAACACTTCATTTAAAAATCCATTCATTAATTTTGCTGGCTATGCTAGTTTGACTTCATACTTCTTCCCCTTTTGTCACAGTACAGAGGATGGCAGATTTTCAGTATGGAATAGACTTTTCTTAGCAAGATGAAACAAGTACCAGATTCTGTCAACACTTGCCGGGTTTTCCCCATTTCCATCCTACTGCATATTTGTTCATTACTTTTTATTCCTCTCCACCACAGCGCAAGGACAAAAGCAGTTTCTGTTCCTTCAACACTGTATTTACTTGAAACCTTGATGAGTGAGGAAACCATTCTCCTCCTCACTGCAGTACTTTACACTCTTACATGTGTTGAGAGTTTCACTACTCTTCCTGCGAGATGTGTGTAGAAACCTCACACACACTGCACAGTGACTACAGTGCTGATCCTAGGAAAGTCTAATTTTAAATCACTGTCTTACAATAAAAGGTGTAGTAGAATTTGCAAACTCTCCCACTGAAAGGTAAACTGAGTTGTGAGGGGGATGTTCTGGCTTTAGGGTGAGCATAGAAAGTCAAGCATATGCAATGGATTCATTGAGCACTGTCTATACACATCTGTGGCATCCAGAAATCCAATGTGTGAAAACAAATTCACCAATAAACATACTTGAATGCACAAATCCTCTATGATTTGTCAGGTTGTCCTATAAAATTTGTCTGAGATAGAAATTACTAATGTAAAAAAAAAAAAAAGCATTAGAAACATCTCAGAAAATGTGGCAATGGAAAAATGTGGCATCATTCTGTTCTCGAGTAACAAAAAAACTCTCAGGTTTTCAAAGCCATCTACACCAAGAAAAGACTGTATAATACAATGAAACCCTGAACAAGTCATGAAATCTCTTTTCAAGAGCTTGAGATAACTGCTAAGACTATGTACATGAAAAAATGCACAAACAATATCTAAGTTTACATTGACATTTTAGTTTCAGAATTACATAATCTTAAGAGCTGCAAAACTTTCACATTGTTATCTCTGCATTTAGTGATTTGTATTTAGTAAAGAGCCTTTGTAGCAAGTAAAGATAACCAAAATAAATAAGAGATTTTGCGTTACTGTATCAATACAGTACAGAATTATTGTAAGCAAGGGAGATGGCTAGCAAAGAACTGTATTTCCATCTGTATATCAGGTACTGCATTTATAAAGTAGGATGGTGATGAGAACATTTCTTCTCTCTACTTTGGCTTTCACCTCAAACAATCTAAGTGAATCTTTCTTTATTTCCCATATTGCAGAAATGCTATTTTGACCAGTTTTCTGGTGTCAACTAAATCATGGCTTATTATAGAAAGTGTGTAAAAATCCCAGTAAGATACATACATTTACATTATCTTGTTATGCAAAGATATCTAATTGTTATCTAATGTTATCTAAATTTTCCTAGCTTCACATACCTTTAAGATGAGGCTACCACCTTGTTTCCTTTTGTATGACAGTAAAGGCAGTAAACAAAAAAGTTCTGTAACAAAATAGGATTAAAGAATAGAACCAGAGCTGTAATAGTCATAAAACATATGCCAACAAAAGCCATGACAATTGAGAGGAAAATTTGAATTGTATTAGTAATGTTGTTCATAAAAGAGCTGCATGTGTTGGCCCAATTATGCTTAAAGCAAAAACAGAAAACAAAGACATTTCTATTTTTGAAGTTCAGTTGCCAAAAGAGCAAAATAAAGTAATAACTAACTGGAAGTACTCCAATTAAAAGCTATATGAAAGAGAACCTCATCAATTATTAATACCTAAGAAACTGGAAATGTGAGAGATGAGTGAAATCTCATATTCTGTGACTATTCAAGGTCTTTTATTTAAGCATTAATCCTAGTATTTATTCACAGCCCTAAAAGGAAGCACATATTAAAGTGCTTTTGTTTTTTTCCTCTTTAAGTCAACATATAGATCAACAAGGTGGAGAGAGTTGAAAAATTCTGAACGTTCATTTGAAAATTACTTTAAAAAGACATATCAAACTATACTTAGAACTGCTAGGATTGAAATTATCAAAGGTAAATAGGACTAATAAACACCACAGTTGAGGAAATTTCTTCCTCATTACTCATGCTACAGCTGCAGTTGGGGCAAATACTTTTCCTCTCTATCCAACCCTAGCTTAATTGCCATTTTAGATGATAGTTTTGATGCACTACCCTTGTAATTTCCAACCACCCCATAAGAAGCTGCTAAGCCTCAGAGCTAGATTCCTAAGCACAAAAGTAAATAATTAACCAATTTCCAATTAACCCTGTTGAACCAAGAGAAAATGAAATCTACTGCAGTAAGAATCCTTTACCTTCTCCGATTTCACATTATATAGGATGGCCTACATTTATGACTAGATGTCACTTTTTTGCAGCGTAAAATGCCCTTTATTTTTCATCTTGATAGTAGTAAAGAAGTTACAAAGCTGTCAAGAGAGCAAAAGATGTATTAATTTTCTTAACCACAAGATTTAAAGTTTATGTGAAGTCTCAGAAGAGAATTCTAATTCAGAGTGTTCAGGTTTCATTTAGGTAAACTTCAACACATTCCGCTAGCTTTGTCCTTCTGTTTTGATTTCTAAAAAAGTCTGTGTTTCTTTAGTCCTGCAACTTGGTCATGAATAGAAGTAGTGACATTAACTGCAGCACTTCAGTAATCTTTCAATCGATTTCATATATTTTTCTCTATTTTTTCAGTTTTGTCCACAGCTATGTCTATTTGCACTCAAATCTTACTTCAAATTACTTCTTTTTAATGAAATAAAACTTCTAAATAGTAGTTAATATTTGCAAGAACTACAGTATTCCATTCGAAAGAATGGAATGGAAGCCAAAAGAGGACAGGAAAAAATACATTATTAGGCAGCAATGTTTAGCAAGTTCAGAAGATTTTAAAATAACTTTTCACTTTTTTTGTGTCTGTAACAAATGTCTTTAAAAAAAAATAGAAAGAAAAAAAAAAAACCACAACAACCAAAAAAACCCCAAACCCAATGGTAGGAAGATTTTGGCTTAAGAAAGCCATCTCTTGCAAGCAGAGGATTACCTCCCAAACATTCTTATTTTCCATTCAAAAATTCTTCACTGACCTTGCAATCAGAAGTAGTTACATTCTCAGTCTTGTCTGAGTAGCAATTTGTCTAAACTGATTATAATCATAGAATCATAGAATCACAGAATATCCTGAGTTGGAAGGGACCCACAAAGATCATTGAGTCCAACTCCTGTCCCTGCATAGAACAATCCCCAAAATTCCCACCATGTGTGTAAGGCAGTTGTCCAGTCTCTTCTCGAATACTGTCAGCCTCGGGGCCGCGACTACCTCCCTGGAGAGCCTGTTCCAGTGCTCCACCACTCTCTGGGTAAAGAATCTTCTCCCAATGTCTAACCTAAACCTCCCCTGGCACAACTTCCTGCCATTCCCTCTGGTTCTGTCATTGGTCACTGAAGAGTTCGGTGCCTACTCTTCCTCCTCCTCATGTGAGGAAACTGTAGACTACAATGAGGTCTCCCCTCAGTCTCCTCTTCTCCACACTGAACCAAGTGTCTTTGGCTGCTCTTCGTATGGTTTCCTCTCCAAAACTTTCACCAGCTGCGTAGCCCTCTTCTGGACACTCTCTATAACTTAATATCTTTTTTATACTGTGGCACCCAAAACTGCACACAGTGCTCCAGGGTAATGGTTAATAAAACACCACAAAGATCCACCAACTAATTTAAATGAAGATTTGGAAAATCATGCTTTATGCAGAAAAAGAAAAAAGCCATCAAAAGCCCACCACCAAGAACAAGAAACCTACAAGATTTTGCCACCAATCCCACTGCAACTGGTGGCAAAACATATATTGATTTTAAAATATATAAGGAAAGGTCAGAATCGTATCAGCATATTGAACATATAATTAACAATTACTGAACTGTAAGAACAGAACCATACAGAATGTATAGAACTGTAATCCCTGTACATATTTAGCATCATCACTGGTCTCAATATTTCATGAAACTATGACTTGTGCTGAAAAGAACATTAAATAGGGCATATTTACAAAACAAGATGGATAATCCCTCTTGTTCCACATGAAACAACCTCACATATTCCCCTGATAGCCAGTAATGATGGTTCATTGACAACTGCTAACATTAAGTGTCATGGAAAAGCAGTAAAATACTGACTGATGGTCTTCTGGAAACCCTGACTTCCCTGTAAAATCTTATTTGTGCCTATGAACCACATAAGCCAAGATATTTATATATGTGCTACTTACCATTTAAGGATCAAAAATTCCTTTCATTGTAAAAATACTTCCTTTGTATAAGTTTTCAAAACTAATTTGGTATCCATTAGATACTACACCAAACAGCATACAGGCCAAGTTTTACAGGGACAAGACAACAAATCACAATCCGCAAGTTAGAGCAATAGTTCTCCTGGAAAGTATAAATTCGAAAGGATATTTATTCCTGTATTGCTGCATATCTGAAGCTCTTTTCACGAGAATTATATAGTACTCTCTTTGTAAAGGAAGCATCGCTCTTAAACAGGTGCTTAAAAAAATCTAGTGTATGACTTGCTGATAACGTATTTCTATCAGCTCAAATCTTAATGTTAGCTTTGTAGGTTCCTTTCACTTTAATTAAGGGTTGTTTCTTCTAGCACTAGTCGATGGTTTCCCTATATACCCTCTCAACTGTCTGTGACACCAAGATTGATAGCAACTTGGTCTCTACAAAGACAGTGAGCAAAGCCACCTGAAACAAAAGTTGATCTCCTCCAAGGTCTTTCAAATACATAGGTGATATAATGAACTGCAACTCATTGATGACCATCTGTCTGTAACCCCCAAGTGAATTCACCGCAAACATGAACCTTTTTCTCTTCTCTGAATAGGTACGAAGTACCCCAGAAAGCACAACAACAGAACACCAATCAACTGGGTAACCTAAAGGACAAATTAGTAGTAGAAGTTTCTACATCTTGGATGAAGAAACATCGAGAAAATATTTCCTCCTTCTCTCATTTCACTGCTGGCTAGACAACTAGAGATTTCATTAAAACAGATATTTTCTTTCCTGTGTTCATCCTCTCAGTTACACTAGACAGTCACACATGCAAAGTGTAGCTATTTGCCAGTATGGCAGAGAACAGGTAACAATTACACAACTCTGCTCATATAAGCTATCTAATACCATTCAGAAACAGGGCCTTAATATTTTCATTTTAGAAAGTTTACAAGTTTCTGTAAGTCACTCTGGATCACAGTAAGTAATGCTCAAAGTGAAGTAGTGGGTCCATCCAAGCAAAAGTAGTGAATCCCCATCTTCAACACCTGCTTACAGGCATTCTTGCTAGTGAGGATGTTAGAGCAGAAATTCTGAAGTTTTTCTTTTCAGAATCAATTCCTTAGTGCCTGCCAGATTTTAGAAGAGTAGGTGGCTCCTACCACACATGCCTATGTGTTTGAATGCAATATTCTTACCACTCCCTTGTTACAGGAAAAAAAAAGCTGGGTACAGAAATTTTGAAAAACATACTGTTAGCAGAACGAATACAACAAAACTCACAGAAGTGATTCCTAAGAACTGATCATTTGTCTCTTACAGTCTTGCCTCTGTTAATCAACACAAACCTATTTCTCCTATTCTCCGATATTTCTCAGATATAAATGGGTTCAGACAAAATATATAGGGGCCATGGACAAAAAAGAATGGAAACAGAGAAAGCCTTTTAACACATCATCTTTTAGAAATGTCTACGTTACTTAAAATAGAAAGTTTTACTGGTTAATAGCTAAAAATAGGAGGAGCTGCACATGAGATCTACTTCTCACCATTATGTCTCTAATTTCAATAAAGTTTCTTCATTGGTGATAAAAAAATCATATTTCACACTGTTAAGCTAAGAGCAGAAGGGGTTTTTTTAATCTATTTACTTTTGCTCCTCAAATTTTTCTTTTTTCATTACCTATCCATACTCTACTCTGCTGTTTTGCCCAGGTGCTAGCTGAAACAGGAGAGAGTTAATACAGGATTTGAGAACAAGTAGGGTAGTTAACATCACAGTTTTATACTTTCAACACATTCTGTTTCTCCAGCAGCACCCTTATTAGCAATTACTCTGACAGGATCATCTTCTAGATGTATTCAAACCCTCTATAAGTTTTCTTTATCACTGACATATATTAACTGAGTCCTAAAACAGGAATACCACATAAAAAGTAGCATAAGAAAAAGCACAAAACCAAAAGATCACAGTTAAATAAGAAACAAAATCCATTTCCTCATAGATTCCTAATGCAGTTGAAGTCATCTGCCTCTTTTGTCAAACAGTTTACTGGAGTACCTAGTGAGAACCTAGAGCTACAAGTCTTATTCCAACTTATTTTTTTCTGCATTTGTATAAAAAAAGGTTTCAACAAGTTATCCAACTTGAGGTTAGAGCATGCATTCTATGCAAATTTTTTGCACTGTTTCACAAGGTAGTTACTCAATTTAGCAATCTTTTATTGCCTTATCCAAACTTGATTTTGTTACTACTCTTCTCAAAGTGTTAACTTTTAATTACATTTCACACAAGTGACTAGAAATGCAACTTGTATTTAAGGAGCTCAAGTAATGTCACTTTTACTAGCTTAGGCATCTTTCAAGTCAGTAAAACTCTTCAAACAGTAGTAAGTGGATGTATAATGCCCATTAGCCCTTCTTCCACTACGTTCACACATAAGCCAAGACCAGTTAAAGGAACAACTCTGCATTTACTGTCTTTTGGCTTCAGACCCAGGTGAGAAAGTCTTCCTTCCCATTAGCACCTTATTGTAACAAATCAACTCTTTGTGATTTCAATGTACCTGCAAATGGAAAAAAGCTCTCAAAAAATATCTTCAAAGAAAATTAACAAGAATATAAATCTCCTCAAGGCCATTTTAGAGCATTTTTGGAAAATCTGGACTGGTGCAGCTGAAGATGCAAAACCTTTCAAAAAAACCAGGTTTTTCATGCCCCCTCAGATGGAACCATCAAGTTCACAGAGAGTAAAAGTATGAAATTTAACTAAATCTCTTATCTAAAAAGAGAGAAGTGCAAAAGTTAAGTCTAGAACATTAAAAAAACACAGAAACTACATATAAATAATGATGGAGGTCACCTTTTTGAAAGTATTTGTTTCAATCCCTACGTATTCAGTTTGTCACAATTAGCATGAGGTTAAATTACTCTTTTAAATTGTCCTATGTTTTGGGTTTTTTTCCTTTCACAAGAAGTCAAGATGTCCTGATTTAAAACACAGGTACTGTCTCAGAGGCTTTCAGAAAACTGTTGTCACTAGGTGTTTAATTGCTACAAACCCAAAGTTTAGAAGAAAAAAAAATTCTTTAAAGGACATAGTCCATACAATATTCTACAGTACCACTGCATTCAAAGATTTCCAAATTAGGCTGTCCTACATTTTCTTTCTTTTAGATCTGAGCTTGGACAAGCATGGGAATAAAAGTACTCATGACTTCTCCTCCTAATTTAAAGACCTCTAGTCCTAGGTTTGCTTCTTTGCCTGGTACCTAAAATCAGATTAATTCCACTGTTATGCAACAGAGTACTGTACTTGACCTTTTCTGTTTCTTTGTTAAAATAATTTTAAAAAATAATAATAAGCTTGATTCACTCCTGAAATTTTATGCTAGATGCTGTACTTCTTCTACTATTTTGCCTAAAGTTACAACATTCATTGCTACCTGAGTAACAGCTGTGTGAACATGCTGGGAATTAAAGATAGCACAGCAACACTGAGTGCAGCCATAAAAGAGAACACTGGCCCATAATAAGGGGCAGAAGGGAAGGAAACGTGAGAAGGAAAGTTTTTATTTGCAGTGGGTAAATTCACGAATAGGCAATATATACGAAACAAGTAAAAATACCTTCAAAAGAATTTAACAAAAAATTAATATATCAGAATGAACTTGAATAAGTTTCACCAGGTTGAAAATAGTGTTTAGCTCTGTTTTCAGCAGAAAAATATGCTGTCAAGGGAGAAAAATTACAAAACCCAGATGCATGCACACACAAAACCAAAGAAGAAATCCATATCATTGCCAATTGTCTCCCATCAGTTTCAAGTCACTGCTGATTATGAAAAAGACAGCACATATCACAGTGAATGGCAGTGCTATGGAAAAGGTGAGAGGTAAAGCAGTCTGTTAAGGGAAGCTTTCTTCCCAGAGTCCTAATTTTATTTTTGCTGTGGTTTGGTTTGGGGGGGAGGGGGTTGCTTGTTTGTTTGTTTGTTTGTTTCTAATGTGAACTGGCATCCAAATACACACACTTCTCTTCCTGTGTGTTTTGCATTGCATAAAAGAAGAAAAAAAAAAAAATCACAAGATACACACAGGAGTGAAGGACAGTTACAGCCTTCTGCCGTGAAATTTGAAGTGTAACACAGCAGAGAGCAAGTGGCAGGAATGATTTTTTGTGGAGATTTGATGTCCCTCCAGAGTCTGTTCTACTTTTCCCCCATTGATGCCTCTAAACACTATGCTAAAGAAGCTAGGGTCACTAGTTTTGTGAAATATCATTAAAACTGTTTTAAGGAGCTCAACATAGAAAATGTATAATGTTTTTCCATCCCAACTGTATCTCTAAAGTGTTTATTAATTTTTTTATGTATTGCATAAATTGGATAGTATATTTCTGTCAAAATGAAGAGACTATTTGTTTTAAATTACATCAAATATACATCGGACAGCATAACATAAATCACACACTGAAAAAGGTAGCTGGTAAAAAATAATACAAATAGTGAAGTTGTATTTGTCAGCAGAAGAATTTAACTTCACCTTTTCCCGCATCATCATGACGAAGGGGGTGGGAGCAGGAGGAAGCCATTATACAAGAATTTACTCAAGATATTTAGGACTAGAGAGAGATAGAGTAAGAATACACAGAAGAAGCAGCTGAGTGGTTCAGGCAGCTAAGTGGTAGCAAGGAGGTTCTGAATTATCTGCTCACAAAACTATTTCTAAGCTTGTTTGTTCTGACCATTAGTATAAAAAGACTTTAAATTAGGACATAAACAAGCCTGAGAACAGTTACCGTGCAAATAGACTCTCCATCCTGCCCAAATGTCCTTATTACCAGGGTAGAAAGTCATAGAGAAACCACATGGGTCCTGAATTACTGACAATTTCTGTGCAGTGGCACAATACAGAGTACTGAAGTTTACCTTAATTCAACCTGAGCCTACAGTTTAATATTTAGGACACTTTTCAGCTTCAGGGGATTGCTAGGCCCACAACGTGGCTTTAGCCATAATCCAAGTCAATATCTTAGATTCACCACTAGGATCCTTCCATATTCACACTTAAAATATTCACACCCAGGCCTTGGCTGGTTCCTTGGCACAACAGAAGGAGATCGATGCTCAGAATTGCAAAGAGATGGAAATACCTTCCAGGAATACTTAGTCAGAGACCTAAGACCTAAACATGAGTAGATTTACCGTGAAGTTCTGCTCACCATCTTAGTAGTCAAACCTCATGCAGCTCTTGCCTTAGCTTGTTCCAAGCTTGGGTAAGGGAAGGTGGTATTTCTTTAGAGCAAAAGGTGCAAACACTGGGATCTGTACTGCTGAATTTGAAAGTTTCAAATTCAAAGTCTAGTCCATGTTTTTTAGGATTTTTTTTTTTTTTTACTGAGAAAATCTGTTTAGAAATAAACCTTAAGTATAAAAATTACTTTTCCCTGTGGCTATATGTTACCTGCTATAGCAGAGCTAGCTTGTTCAATATTCTTTTCATGAGAGGTGTTTATTTTTTTACATTTCAATGTAATCTGTTTCTTACACAGCTGTTGTTAATTGCTGCCCCTCCCTTTCACCAAGACTGGGTGTTCAAGTGTTCTCCAAAGCTCCTTAGATCTACAGACACTATCCTCCAAAGACAAAAAAATTGCATTTCCATTACAGAGAAGACATACGCTCCTGCTGTGTTAATAGGCTTTCCTACTGTATTTCAGAGCATACTAGCATGTTCCCAACTAAGTAACATAAAAAGATAATGTTAACATCTAGAGAATGTCTCATCAGAGCCTGACATAGCAGATCACTTCTTGTCCCTATGAGGTTTTGAGAAAGTTATTCAAAAAGAAGGAGAACTGAAGCCCAACAGCTTTCACAGTCAGTGCTTGCCTTCACTTAAAACACAGTGGTCTGATTATCCATTTAACTCCAAACAAAGTAAGAATATATACCAACCCTCTCATCCTCCCTGACTCCCAACCCAATAACCCTCCATTAAAGTTTCTTGCTGTTTCTTACCTTCACTGCTTGTACTTTGTCACAGTCTTTTCCCTGCTGTACTCCTCCCATAGCCTGCCCTTCAGAAATGTCACTTGCGGCTGCACCCTTTACATGGACCCAGCTTTCACCCTGGTTTTTATTCATACTTAGGCCTCTGTGAAAAAAGCTGGAGCAAGCGACTGCATTTAATGTAGTATGACACTTGGCTCCTAGAGATAAAATGTGATCAAAGGGCATGTATCTACATATCTGCAACTAAAAATGGTAGTCTGTCATCCTATCGTACATCAGTGCCCTTCTCATTCATCCACCGTGCTTGTAGTCAAGACTCTAGATATATAATATGTATGAACATATCCATTAGGCAGTTTTTATTCTCAGAAGAAACAAAATCATGAAATAGGCTAGCAGCAGGATTCTTAAAATAAATTATAGTTATGAAAAGAGTAGTATTGCATTGTCTCTGAAGACCTTCTCCAACCTAACTACTAGAGTGCTTGTCTTGTTATCAGGGTTTAAATGACTCACTTGTATAATAAAAGCTGTCTTTCTATAGTGTTGATGTAGTTTGGATGTTTTATGTTTAGTTCATTTATCTGCTCTCTTTACTCTTTACAGAATTCACCCAGAAACCAGCCACTCTAACCTACTCATTCCTTGGGCTTGTAATGTGATAATGCTCTCTGAGTGCTAAAACACTTCAGAGGATGTTGAGGTAGATACTCAGCTGTTTATTTGTTATCATGTTCCATTCACAATTAATTGTGAAGCATGTCTTCCATGCTAAATATTGAAAGTTAAAAGCACATGTTATTTCTGATTATTTATTTTTGTCATAGGACAGTAGCTGGAATTCTGATGATATTTGGGAACACCGAATCGGCTTCTAGTCCTATCTTCAGGCACTGAATTGTCTACCTGAAAAAAAACTCCTTGGGATGAGTGAGTTTTCAGAAGACATTGTTTCCTTCAAGTAACTTCAAGATAATTTTATAGACATCTGTATTTCAGAGCTCCATCTGGTTGAATATTTTTCTTTCTTTTTCCAACAAAATGAGTTACTTTTTTCACTTCAGTCAAACTTCAAACAAAATCTCAAAAACATCTGAAATAAAAAGTCTTGAGAGATTAACTTAAAACAAAATTATCTTCTTTCTATTCTTTGCCAAAACAGGAAAGAATTCTTACTATACTTTATTTTTTTTGTTTGAGTTTTGGCCTGGGAGATGTTTTCTGGCTTGTCACTCACTGGAAAGAACCAAAGGAGGGTCCTCATTAAAAACATACATGGAAAAATAAAATTAAAATTTAATTTTGTTTAATTTATTCTAATTTTTAAAAATAAATTAAATATTCAAACATATATTAAGAACAAAACGAGATTAAAAACTACAGAAAACATTACTGAGTTACATAAAATAAATGTATAGGAATTATTGAAGTAAATGTTTTGATGAGTTTTTGCACCCACACCTGATGTTGCGTACTTGTTAAGCTTGGGAGAAAAAAAAAAAAAGCTGGTACAGAAACAGCAGAAGAATGCTTAGCTATGGATTCAAATAGTAATAGTAATGGATTAAAAGCCTTTTGAAGAAGGACAAAATATAAAGGCTTGTGATATTCATATTTTGACTGAATAGAATGCATCCTGAATAAAAGTGTAGTCTTAATGACTATGAAAAAGGCAAAACCACCTGATCCACAAAAAACCAGCAGTCACTTAAAAGGTATATAATTTTAAGATACATTACAGTATTACACTTTTCAGTCTTACAGACTGAAAATTATATGTGAATATTGAAATATTTACTGTGTAAAATTAGAATATCAGACTGTGATAAATATTTTTTGTACCTATTTGAACCCTAATTTTATAACTGTGCTTTACTCATTGCCCTTAAGAAACAAAGTTTAAAAAGACTTAGAATATTATTTTTTGAAAAGATGAAAACAATGATGGGATTAAAGAAATAACTTACCCTTTGCACCATGTACTTAAGAGTCCTTTCTTTCTGAGGTCTCCAACATAAAGGAAATGTCATAAATCCAGATCAGAAGTGAGGGCAAAAGTGTAAGACAAGATAAATGTCTCTACAAATTTCCCTCTGGCACACAGAGCTTTATTGTTTATTTTTTAAGAGAAAGACTGGAAAATTGTCTTTTAGTCCATTTAGCTTCCTCCATTTTGACAGAACAGGGTGCTCTTCTGTTCTTTTGCAGCCAGATGAAAATGAAGTTGTCAACATATACAGCACAGAAAACAGATGTAATCTTCACTTATTTTACAGATTTTTTTAGCAGACTGACTTCATTGATCCCATTTCTAATGGATTGAAATGTATCAATACACTATTTCAGTGAGATTTCTGAATAATCTGGTACACTTTTTGGAATGATTTTTGGAATGATATTTTGTGAGCAAATCCAATCAAGCTTTTAAATATATTTCTCACAGTGCATATCAAGTTGTACATAATACTCTCAAGAAATCTAATGTACTAGATTCTTTTTAATGCTTCAGTGCATCATGAAACAATCATGCAAGAATTTCTCTTTTCCATTACACAGCTTATTATAGAGGTATGTTACACAAACCTTCAATGTTCATAAATACAAGAAAGAATAACCACTCTTCATGTAAATAATTTAGAATGTATTCTTTCTGGGTTATATTTCTGTAACATTTAGAAGCTCCAGAAACACCAGTATTTGCTTTACATATCACTGAAGTAGGCAGCTGTGTGTGACAGTATCCCTCAGACAATCCTGAGCCTCTCCAATCTTCTGTCCCCAAAGCTTCTCACTCTCCAGGGCATATTCTCTCCTTCCCCTACACATTTATTGCCCTTACTCTTCCTGTTTTCACCATGTGTTGAAAAACAGAACAAAAGAAAACAGAATAATTTGTTCTTCCTAACCTTTTCGTTGTTTCTTATGGATCTTTTTTCAACTGAAAATATTTACCAAACTTCACTTGAATTTGCACATCTCCACAGTAGCCTTCTCATTTTAGTTTTCAAAGGTCAGGCCAAGTCTTCATGAAAAAAGAAATCAAAAGAATTAAAAAAAAATTAAAAAAAGAAAAAGCCTTCTATCTTTAATTTTGAATTAAAGAGATGAGTAAATAGAAGGGAAGTTAGTTGCTCAGTTGTTCTTTGATTAAAGATTATTTTGTTTGCTTGCCTTTTTCTTGAGGACAGATTTATCTCTGGAAACTATGCATTGGTGCTAGGCAGGAGATTTCTAAAAAAGTACGTGATCCTTTCTTTTCAGCATGGAATAATATGTACCAGACAAACTCAGTAATAGCGAACATATACCCTGGACTATGAGCATTATCTATTTTTCCACTTCATGGCGAGCAGCACAAAACTGACTCTGATCATTCGTGGCAAACTAGGCACTAATGCAACAGAATTTGCTTCTTTTCCTATTCATATCACAGCCAAAAGAAATACCCACTAAACTCAAACATAAGATCATATGGATTTTGCAGTGTCTGCTGACAGTAAGTTTTAATTCAGGGCCAGCATACGTATTCTTTGTAGGACATTGATAAAGTAAACAGAAACTCATAAAATGGGACTTTTGATAAGCCTCTGTTGCAACTACAAGTAAATCTGTTCACATCTTTTGGGAATACAATATTATCAAGTGTGAGAGCAGACTCAAGTAGGTTGCAAGAACAACCAGAGGCCATAGATGCAATGCAAAGAGCAAATTTATTTTTGTTACCTCTCTAACCAGGGAATCTCCAAAGCAGCACTTAAACTCCCTGGTGGAGGTCACACAAGTGGAGACGAAGGTTCTGCAGAATTCAGCCCTTGGTGAAGATCAACGAGCCTGCTCATTTTGGCCTGTAGACAGGGATTCACACAGGCGCAGTTTACTGCACTGCTTTGATCTTTGCCCGCAGAAATCCCAAGGATTTATGATAATGTGCCTTTACAACTTTTTGCATAGGCTTTTATCTAAACACAGAGGTTCTACCTGTGATTTTTGTGGTTTTCTACACCCCAGGTGCAGTCACTTGAGCGTATTTACAATTCTCCTCTCAGCGTTCTTGCGCTATTCCCACACAACCAGGTTCACATCAGTCCTTGGAGAAAAGGATAAATCCATTACCGGTTTTGGTTTGCTCAAGTGCCACAGGGTTTGCTCAGTTATTACAGGGTTTGCTCAAGTACCGTCATGGAAAAGTTATAAATAAGTAACTTCTTTTTCTGTACTGTAACTGTACAGCAGCTGATTCTATTATAGCAATTGCATGTGCACCATATAGAATTTAATCATTAATTTTTAAGAGTATTTTGTTTCACTGTAGGAACTTTTCCCCCTATTTTCCCTTATTATATTCCCTTGTAAAAATGCAGGATTTGTTTAAGGCAGGGCAGTGGATGTTGTCTACCTTAACTTCTGCAAGGCTTTTGACACTCTCTCTCACAACATCCTCATAGGCAAGCTCAGGAAGTGCAGGCTGGACGAGTGCACAGTGAGATGGATTAAGAACTGGCTGGATGGCAGAGCTCAGGGTTGCAGAGTCTAGCTGGAGGCCTGCAGTTAGTGGGCTTCCTGATGGGTCAGTACTGGGTCCAGTCCTGTTCAACCTGTTCATCAATGGCCTGGATGAAGAGACTGAGTGCACCCTCAGCAAGTTTGCTAAGGATACCAAACTGGGAGGAAGGGTTGATACACCAGAAGGCTGTGCTGACATTCAGAGAGATCTGGACAGGCTGGAGGAATGGGAAGAGAAGAACGTGATGGAATTCAACAAGGGCAAATATAAGGTCCTGCACCTGGGGGGCAATAACCCCAGGCACCAGTACAAGTTACGAGTGGGCCTGCTGGAAAGCAGCATTCCAGAGAGGGACCTGGGAGTTCTGGTTGACAACAGGTTGACCATGAGTCCACAAGGTGCCCTTGTGGCCAAGAAGGCAACTGGTATCCTGGTGTACATTAGGAAAAGTGTGCCCAGCAGGTCGAGGGAGGTTCTCCTCCCCCTCTACTCTGCCCTGGTGAGGCTGCATCTGGACTACTGTGTCCAGTTCTGGGCTCCCCAGTTTAAGGAGGACAAGGAATTACTGGAAGGAGTCCGGCAAAGGGCTACAAAGATGATTAGGTGTTCTGGAGCATCTTTCTTATGAGGGAAGACTGAGAAAGCTGGGTCTGTTCATCCTGGAGAAGAGAAGGCTGAGAGGGGATCTTATCAATGCTTGTAAATATCTCAAGGGTGGATGTCAAGAGGATGGGACCAGACTCTTTTCAGTGGTTCCCAGTGATCGGATGAGGAGCAACAGTCAAAGACTGAAGCATAGGAGGTTCCATCTGGATATAGGGAGAAACTTCTTTACTTTGAGAGTGACAGAGCACTGGAACAGGCTGCCCAGAGGGGTTATGGAGTCTCCTTCTCTGGAGACATTAAAAACCCATCTGGATGTATTCCTGTGCAATCTGCTCTAGGTGAACGTGCTTTAGCAGGTGGGTTGGACTGGATGACTTCCAGAGGTCCCTTCTAACCCCACCATTCTGTGATTCCCTAATTCCCTGATTCTGTGAATATCCAGCTGGGATATGATACTCGTCATCATGACATTTCTGGTAAATAGCATTTCTATTCTGAAACGTTAATAATACTGAAGCTGTCTTAACACTTATTGATAAAGAATAAAAGAAAAAAATCCAGAATCAGTAGTTCAAAAGACATTGAGACTTCCCCACCTTGAGATGAATAATAATAATACAACAGAATATAATAATGAAAGCATCAGTGAAAACCCATTTCCCACCTCCTTATCTGCTCAGAAGACAGGTACTTACAGTCATGACTTTATGAACAGCTAAGAGTTAAGGCAGCAATTTTCAAGGCTCCCTGGGAGACACATGTGAGACTGCAACTAAAGCCAACTCTCCCAGACTTTCAAGAACTTGAAACCTTGCAAGTAAACTCATGGTGCATACTTCCAGAAGGCAGGGGACACAAAATTCCCTACTTTTTTTTCCAGGTTCTCCAAGAAGTATAACTTGACGAAAAGGTTGCAAGGTTGCCAATCTTTCAGCCAGTCTCACCTTGTAGCCCAGGAATCCCAACTTATCTGCCTCATAGTTCCTTTTTCTTTTTAGACAAGTATGATTTTGTTGTTTCTTACAAACCTCCTAAAGGAAACTTTGACCTTTTTTTTTTTAAGTGTTTTTCTCTAATGGAGTTTCCTGAAAAATGGAGACTTAAAGCTTTTGGTAAAATTTATTGGTTTGCATTTCAGCAGGAAAGTACCTTTATCCTTAGAACAGAAGTGATAGAACTCTTTGATTTTACTGCTCTTGTGAAATAAGTAAAGATTACATCCATTATGTTATGCTAGGCTTTATGCTATAAAACATTTATAAGAATACATAAATTGTACTTTTGCAGAGTTAACAGCATTTATTTTTAGAAAGATGGATTAACCATACCTTCAAGTGGAAATAATGATTCCATTGTTCAGCTCTATACATATTTTTATACACCCTGTATATATATATGCTATATATATATTTATTCAGGGTTTAATATAGTTGTCTAAAACTCTATATACACAAATAATTACAATCCACGTTGTTTCTTACTATTGCCATCCATGTAAAAGCACTGCAGGCAGCGCTGCACTTCATATCACTTCAGTGTAACTGCAAAATTGAAGGTTTACTTTTTTAGGCATTTTAATAGAATAAGCAAAACTTGTGCTTCCTGAGTGCCTTCCACATCAGAAAGCAAAAATATTTAGTGACACAAATACAAGTTTTATCACAGAAACAGTTTAAAGTTGCTTATTTTAAAGTTATTAATTTTAAGAAGGTATTTTGGTTACTCCTAGATCTTGAATTTTGTCTTTAATTTCAGATATACTCCTATATTTCTTAAACATTCAGAGCCAACACTTCATATATGAAAATGAAGAAGCATCTTGCCACTTTTTCTAGTTCTTGTACTGGAATGAGGTTACAGAAAATAATCTGGATGATATTTCTCTCTCTCCAGAATCTGATCTCATTGGTTCAGTCAGCCTTTGCTTTTCAGAATCACAGAATCATTTACGCAGGAAAAGATTCTTAAGATCATCGAGTCCAACTGTAAAGCTCACACTGCCAAATCACCACTAAACTGTGTCCCTAAAAGCCTCATCTACACATCTTTTAAACATCTCCAGGGATGGGGATTCAACCACTTACCTGGGCTGCCTGTTCCAATGCCTGACAACCCTTTCTATGAAGAAGCTTTTCCTAATACCCAATCTGAACCTCTGGTGCAGCTTGAGGCCATTTCTTTTTGTCCTATCACTTGCTACTTAGGCAAAGAGACTGACACCCACCTCACTGCAAAGCTCCTTTCAGGTAGCTGAAGCAGGCAGTTGTAGTTTTACTTAGTTAAGACTGCTTCCAACATCATATATTTTGTGGAAGTAAACTCCTGTTAAGCTGATCCCATTAGTCCATCTTATAGTTTTGAAAAAGAAATTTATTTCTTTATTTTAGTATTTTTGTCTCAAAATCTGTCTGTCAAGCTTTTAATGTTCTAGAAAGAAAGCAGCAAGTGTATGACAATTAGTAGGCTTCCATCTTTCAAGGAACTCAGACAGTTTCTAATTTTCTGGGGATAAAAATGCTGCTTTTAGTAAATTTGTTGTCCAAGTCACCTTATGTTCTGCAGAGTAAATTAGATCTTGCTTATTTTTCTGATAGTCAGGAACCACTCAGATGTACTTGTCTCACAGTGAATAGAACAGCCTCTGTGATATTTCTTTTTTAACAGTTGGTAGTATTTGTCTGGAACAAGATAAGTTCTAATTCACTCAATAAGGAAAGCCTAGAAATACAGTTTTCCTCATAGCCAGATCACAGGGTAATCTTTACAGCAGGGATGAGGTGGAGCTGAAATACTGCTCCTCCATAGCTTCAGGAAAACTGCCCATTGGCTGTTTAACATACCTGTGGTAAGAATAATGAACTAGCAGCACTTGTATCTGAAAATAACAGCTACTGAAAGGCCAAAGATAATTTTGCTGTGATGTTAAATGTTTTGGAAAGTTAGATGAAATAAGCAATTTGAACACAGACTTAAACTTTTCATTTTCCTGTCTCTTTTTAAATTTGGAGAAGCAGATCCAGAAATCATGTTGTTTTAAAAAAAAAAAAAAATCAGTGCTGTTTGTACAATGAGGATGGTAGCTATTGCATGTTCATTACAGTGACTTCAACTTCACTCTTTACATTTTTTACATAACCTGGTATCATTTTTAAGTTGCCCAAGTTTTCCCCTTTTCTTCCCAGAAAGACATAATACGGAAATCTGGATAGCTGTACATTCTTCCTAGAAGCTTCCTGCACCAATGGGTGAAGTAGCTATTCGAGAATTCTGAATTTCGGGGGCAGAATTTATTTATATTTTTTCAGCAAACAATACATGATTAAAAAACTTGACATATATTCTTCTGTTACTTGATTGGGTAACATCTGTTTAATACATATTTGTTTTGTTTTGTTTTGTTGAGTAGTCTTACTTATAACCTCATTTTAAACAGCTTTTGTAAGAAGTAGGTGCATATATGGGCTGTGTGTATCTGCAGGTGTCTAACTCTATGTCTCCTTAATTCCTACAAATTATTTTAAAATCCATTATTCAATCTCAATCCTGTTTTAGAAAGCTGTAAAATCAAAGATACTGTGTTCTAACTATTTCCATGAAAACTAACATCCAGATAGAAGAATGGAACCTAGATTAGAGACTCAAGACTTTTATTAAATACCAGAAAATCTAGACAACTCTTCAAAAACAAGTTAAAGTAGTCTTAACCAGACATTAGTATTAGTTGTATAAAATAGCTTATCCAAAAAGAGAAACAAGTAGTAGTTACTTGAATTTTGCAACTTCTGCAAATTCTGTTATGGAAATTGCATAGTATTGGTTTTTTTATATTAACTCAGAGAGCTCTCTGGCATACAAAATTTTAAGGTTGAAAATTTCAGGTTCAGAAACTCCTGTGAGAAATATTTTAATATTAAAAAAAAAACCAAAACAACCTTAGATGAAAAGACAAAAACTTCTTAATTCATAGAATTGTGGAAATCATGTAACAGTTTGGGTCAGAAGGGACCTTCGAAGGTCCCAGTCTAGTTCAGCCCTGTTGCAATGAGCAGGGACATCTTCAACTAGATCAGGTTGCTCAGAGCCCTGTCCAGCCTGGGCTTGAATGTCTCCAGGGATGGGGCATCTACCACCTCTCTGGGCAACCTGTGCCAGTACTTGACTACCCTCATCGTAAAAAATTTCTTCCTCATGTCCAGCCTGAATCTCCCCTCCTTTAGTTTAAAACAATTACACTTTGTCCTATTGTAACAGGCCCTGCTAAATGTCTGTCCCCATCTTTCTCATAGGCCCCTTTTAAGTACCGGAAGACTGCAATAAGTTCTCCCCGAAGCCTTCCCTTCTCCAGGCTGAACAACCCCAACTCTCTCAGCCTGTCCTCATAGGAGAGGTGTTCCAGCCCTCTGATCATCTTGGTGGCCTCCTCTGGACCCTCTCCATTCCATTCCTTCATTTTAAGAGAGGAACACCATTTCAAATCATCTACCACAGGTGACAGGAAACTGAAGGCTAATGACTCCAAGTGATTCTCAGATTTTAGAAATGTTTTTTTTAAAAAAAAGTGTGTTTTCCTATTTGTAAGATAATCATAAGACAGAAAGATTTGCTTTACAATTGGCAATTTAGCTAGTTATAATTAACATGCTGTGAAAGGTTACATCTTCATGTTGGAGACACAAAAAGGGACCATGAGCTCCATCAATACAATAGTAGAGAAAATAATGTGGACTTCTCTGCTGACTGGATAAAGCAATGAAAGCTTAGGATCCTTAGCACGTGAAAATACATTTATCATAAATACTAAAGTAGTAGATAGGAAAAAGATCTTTCCTTCTGTATCAAATGTGTGATGGGCTATATTTAGGAATTGACAAAAAAAAAATCTGGGATGCATAAAGTTCCTAGTGGAAATATATGAGAACAACAAATAAAATATTATTGTGGGTGATTTCAGCAACCAGTTTCAGTTTAAGGTGCAAATCTAGTAAAGGACATTAAATGTAAAAATATACTTTAATGTACTATTAGAATGTCTCATTATAAAAAAAAAAAAAAAAACAAAACAGAAAACTGAAGCCCTTGAACTAATACTCACTAGCAGGAGGAAATACATCTGATTGAACTTGAGTGTACATAATCAGCATTTTTATCAACCTTAGGGAACAACATAAAGGCAAAGCTGAAAATACCATTAAAAATGTAGAATCTGTAGCCCCATCTATTGGCAGACCTGAGAATGTTTCTTACTAATATACAATAAACGCATACAGCTAAAATTAAAGAAAATAAGAGAGAAAGCTGATATTTGGGCCCTGGTGAATGTCTAACTACCCTGGTACTATTCGTCCCTTACTGCCTCATTGCAGGATTCATTGGGAGTTGAGACTGCAAGTGAAGAGAAGAAACGATTATGCTGGTACTGAATGCAGCCTAGACATTCTTGCACAGAGCAGAAGAAAGCTAAACCACACAGCCATAACAGCTTTTCTGTACCAATCCTTCTAGCAGAGAAGACAGAAGAAATAATCAGGATCGGGAACCAACAGGGAAGTTCCAGTGATTTGGAAAGTGATAGAAGTTAATATGGAGCATAGCGCCTGGTGGCAGTAACATTATACCTGCAGCCTTCTCTGTCTCAGCAAGGTAGAAGAAGTTTCTTTGTCCTGGAAGGATAAGAGTGAGATACAGATTTAAAATAAATTAGAATTTAAAACTGGTCTCTAGAAGCTATAAAACACTGGGGAAAAAAAAGATGAAAATGGAATAACATTCTGCTTGTGTGGCATTCGGTCTTTATTCTGTATACTACTTTTGACAGTATCCATGATCCTGGGCTTTCTATTAATCATCTCTCAAATAATGTGACCTTCTGAAGTCTGTTTAGCACCTTATAGAATCAACTCTGGTATGCCAAAATCTCTTGGGAGGTGTCAGCATTTTGACACAGATTGTTCATTGGGATTAGCGTGCTGCAGTGACACTGAGAAGGTAGCCTACAGCTTGTTACCTCCTGTCACTTTTGCTTATTCCTTTTCAAGACATTGAATTTGATGTATAAATATGACGAAAAACAAAATGAACAAAAAAAAAAAAAAATTGAAACCTAAACAAGAAAGGCTCTGTCTTTTCAGGGAATGTCATTTGAGAGGTGAGACACTTGAGTGCAAGTCTCTGGGCCTATTAATATTTAAGTACTATATGAAGTTGGAAGAATATCCGGAATAGAACATTGTGAACAAAATAAACTGAGTAATTCATCCCAAAATACCACCTAGTCTGATGATTATTACCCTTTTTTTGAGTGGACATAGTTATGGGGTAAAGACAGGCCTCCTGTACACTGAGTAGCTGCGTTAATCCGTAGGTAAAGTAGCTCTTCCATCTCCTTGAACATTTTTCTTACTAATGCCTAAACCTGGTCTGTCATTTCCCTTTCCTTCTTATTTTATTTTCCTGCTTTTGCATTTGTAAAATGTTCTAACTAGAAACTAAGTATTTCATTTGGTATAATTGAAAATTTCACTTGCATCAAGGAGTTCTTAAATTTTTTTTTTTTTTTCTGCAAGAGAAATAGACTGATTCATGAGAGCCTGGATTGAAAGAATCTTCTCCTCAGCCTCAAATTTTCAGTTCAGCCCTAATTATTCTCCCAGGTCATTCAGATAAGCTGTTTCAAAATCATTTGTGTCATTAAAGAACATCTACATAGGATGGTCTAGATGAAAAGGGAGCCTGGATGGGGACATCAACCTGACAATGGAGAAAGAGCTATACAGGAAGAGAGTCCACAAAGCTGATGAGTCCTCTAGTCAGAAAAGCCATTTGTAGAGCATTTTGTGAACATCAGTTACTCTTAATTTTCTTACCTGTCTGTTACATTACCACCACAAATGCTAACACCAACCTACATCCCTTCACCTTGTTGCTGCAAAGCACTGCACCCAAACATTTAGTTTGACCTTTTTTCACCTCCTTCCATAAAAATGGAAAGAAAAAGGCTTGATTAGGTTCCCAATTTGTTCATGCAGTGTAATGACATTTACAATTGCTATAATATACTTTCTTCTTTTGAGAAAATCTGACATTTTAAAACAGGAAAATCAAACTGACTAGGGCAGTAAGGAGAAAAAAAATGAAATAGAGCTAAAAAAAAAGTGTACATTAAATTATGATGCCCTGCAGGCAAAATCTATTCAGAATTATAATTTCGTTAGAAAAAAATGAGGAGGACAAAGTCTAATAGCAATAATAGTAGACTGAACATGTGAACTTGCATACTCAAACCAAGAAAATTTGTGAGAAGTTGCATTGTTAATAACCAAACATCCATATCCACAATGATTTCTATTTCCAAGATTTATCACATGGAATTTGATTATTACACATATTCTGAACAGAATAACAAGTGATGACACACACAAAGAATAATCATGTGCACACAGTGATTCCAGTAGGTAAAGAACCACATCATGAATACAAGCATCAGACCTCAAAGTAAAATACCCTGAACATAGTATACATGCACTGACATACTTTATGCACCGACAAAAACTGACAGAATAAGCCTTATTCCTTAATATATTTAAATAAATATTATTTAAAATATTATTTGCAAACGTCTAGTTTGCAGATTTCTTTTTTTTCCACACGTTTTACCAAAGAAAACCCCAAGTCTTCAGTCATTTTCTGGAGATAAACTAAAGATCAAGTATAAAATGAGAAATGGATGATTAGCTGAATAGGTAGCAAGTCAGATATCACTAATTCCAATCACTGTCACAATATCATGACATTTTGCACTTTGTTGGAATTAGAAGACTTGTTGTCCCTAATTTACCTGTATTGAAAAAAATGAGTGTGCATGGGGTTAGAAAAGCAGAGATTGCTTTGGCATACAAAAAGTGGTAGTTTGTTTCACACAAGCAATATACTATGAAAACACAGCTCGGTAAAAAACAAAACCAAAGACAAACAAACAAATAAACCCACCACGAACCAAGCAAAAAAAAACCCCAAACAACAAAAACAACAAAAAACCAATATTTTGGTTTTTTGCAATATTTTAATAATAAGTTTCTGCTAGCTAAAAATGCTTTTTATCTCAGATAATCAGTGGACTTAAAAATATAGAAAAATATATTAGAAAAAAACCCAAACAAATAAACAAAACCAAAGCCCAAACCAAAACCAAACCAAAAGCCCAACCAACTGACCAAAAAACCCCACATTTACAACCAAAAAGCTCTCTTACTATATACATTATCTTAAACCTTTGCAAGAATCATAAAAACCAAAGTTTTTCCTTCCCTTTTTTTTTTTAACTTGACAGAATAAATTTCACTCAAAGGACTGATTAACCTGAGCAGCTTGAGATCAAAATGACCCCTAATCCTCCCAGTTTACCCAGTACAGCCATTTTTTTCATCATAAATATTTTAGTCATGCTCCTTAATATTCTTCAGCAGAAGTGGCAAACACTGTAGTTGTGGAAGAATGCAACTCTCTAAGATGCTTTTTCAGGTAAATATTCTTATAAATTTATTATATGAAATGGTGGAGTATTTTGTGACATAGATACTAGATTGTGTCTTAGGTGTTTATAAAGAAAGATTCTGGGACAGAACTTAGAATCTGGGGTTTGTTTTCAAGAGACAAAACTTAAATCAAGGAAGTATTGGTAAAAATATTTATGACAGAAGGGATGTGTTTCCAACTATTTGCACTAGCCGATGCTAATATCTTCTAACTCAAATTAGAACATCTCCGTAAGCCGTTCATGCATACCTTTCTCTGACTGCCTTAAAGTAATATCAACAGCAGCATTGTCAATGCATTAACAAATTTATGAGTGTGCCACAGTCATGGTATTTAATATTTGTGTCACTTTTGTTACCATCTATTATTACTACTTTTGATTTTCCTGTGTTATTTCTACAAATTAATTTAGTTTTGTGTTGAGGTTTTTGGTCGATATATTTTCTTTGTATGGCTCTGGCCCTAGCACAACTTTCCTCAGTAGAAACTAGTACTTATATCTGACTTGTTTTCAGCCTCAGAACAGATATTCCAATTCCTGAGACTTTTTTATTATTATAATATATTTTTTTAAGTTATCCTTTAGAATTACACCTAACTAGGAGAATTGGACTTCACTATTGCCCAGTAGAAAGCTATGTTTTCTGTCTGGGGATATTCAAGAGGATTAGCTTTTTCTCTGTAAATACTGCCTTGTGTTTTCAGGTATCTCATTCATCTTTGCACCAGAATCCCACTTACGAGTAGTAAATGAGATATTATATTCAATGTGATATTTCAGTGACTAGCTGTTGGATTCATTTGTCTATCTGAACATTTGTTTATTTGATTCATTTGCTTATCTGTAAAACTTGTTTACAGTACAGATGTCTACATCTGAGCAAGTTCCTCCAGGCTGCCTGTAATCTCTCCCTGTCATTAATGTAAACTGAAGAAAGCTTGTAGGGTGATCTTCATCTCACCATAAGGCATAAAGTTGACATCACATGAACTATTACTTTAAATGGTTATTTCTGTATTTTCTGTAGAGACCTTTTAAGGTGAACACCTTAGAATTACTTTAGGTACTTGAAGTCAGGCAGCTTTTTTGATTACCAGTCTTTAATTTTGATTTTTGCAACATAGCAGACTTGGGTTTTGTTCGTGTTTTCATCTATGAGAGTGAAGTATTTTAAAAGACATCTTTAAAACAATTAATTAAGCAGATTTCTCTATAAATTCTCAGTTTCTACTTCTTTAATTTTCATATGTGTCAGATTTGTGTGGATTTGTGCGTGGGTAAATTAGCTTGCCTTATTATGGTCTTCCTTTTTTTGTACCATTTTCGGTATAGTCAATTTCTTTTCCGGAGCTACATACCTTGTCCTTGCGAACTCTCAATCCAGAATTCATGAAATGTTCTTTTTTCAGCTTTGAGATTCAACTCTAATGCCACATTAGAGATTCAAAAGCACTGTACAACCACAGGTTTCAAACCTGTTAAAAAACCTTCAGTTCATAGAATCATAGAATACCAGATTGGAGGGGAGCACGAGGATCATCTGATTCAACCTTTCTTGGCAAAAGCACAATCTACGCAAGATGGCCTACCACCCTGCCTAGCTGAATCTTAAAAGTTGTTTGTTTCTTTTATGTTTGTTTGGGGGTTTTGTGTTTGTTTTGTATTAAATGTTAAAATTAACATCTACTGAAAGCCCTGAAGTTCTTGTACAAGAGTAGAAGGGTATTTCCTCTTGTACAGTAAAACTTTAAAAATTTCCTTATTTTGTCTGCTAGGTGGTCTGCTCTCCTTCAGTCACCTAGAAAACATGAATAATGTCTTCAGCTGCTGAGCTAGGGGTCTTCAAAACAATGAATCCTTTCAGTAAGCATAAGAAAGACTGAAGAAGAACCATCTTTTGCCTGGGCAGCCTGGTCAACTCCCCAATCCTTCCAATTGTTTTAAAGACAGATATATCTCACTACTCAAGACAAAATATACATGTATGTGTAATCTAATGTAATGCGTAATGTAAATTCTAGTCCTTAAATGCTAAGTACTTTGAGTAATTCAAAATTGCTAGACCTCATATACTCATGTCTTTCAAAGTACAGTTTCTTTTTCCATTTAGGTAATCTTTCCTCATTAATAGTACTAAATGTATCTACTTGTGGGTTTTTTAACTTCCTCCCATATTTTTAGACAGAGAATTATTTACACATTAGTTCCAAGCACTGTGACACAATACGAGACTTCTATAGAAAAGCTACACACTGTATAAAAATTACCTTTTCAGGTTGTGTTATTACAGCTAGAGAGTCTTTTACCATGCCCTGCACTTCAATTTGGAAACCAGCCTTAGAAGGCAATACATCAAAAAACTAATACTACTGGCAGTTCTAACTCTTTTCAGAAACAGTAAAAAAGAATCCAGTTTAAGTGTTCTCCATTGCATATAATATGCCAGTCAATTTTTTTGCACTTGGGAAAAAAACAAAAACAACCAAAAAACCAAACAAAAAAACCCCAAACAAACAAACAAACCAAAACACTGACTGTAGTTGTTCCAATGAGAAATGAGAAGACATTCAAAATGTGAGAGCAAACACAAGTAATCAAAACTTGCTAATTTGGGTACTTCTTAATTAGCTGAGAAATTTTCTAGAAGAATATTTAATATCATTATTATCAACCAAACTAAGATGTATAACCTCAGTAAATAACAACAGAAGATTAAACCTTCTCAGTAAGTGAAGCTTCTGTCTAAGAACCTGTTTCTCAAAGATTCTGATTACTAAATAATTAATTTCAGATCAGATAAATTTTATTTTAGACATTCATCACTTTACCACTTCAGACACCTGAATTTTCAAATTGAAATTGTAGAAGATGCAGTTAGTTTATAACAGGACATTTTACTTTCTTTTTTCTTTCTCATTGCTCGTTCTTTCTTCAGTTTGAAATTCCCCTTTCTCATTGATTAAAACTATATAAAAGCCTGGTGAAAAAGAACGATTTACCTTAATGTCCACCCTAAAAAGTTATAGTCAAGAAGTAACAGTTTACACTGACATAAAAGAAAGAGTTCGTAGAAGAGACAGGCACCTTACCAACTCTTCTACATATGAGTTACTGACATCTTGAAACACGGAAACAATGTATGTAAAAGATCGAAAAAAATTCAAATTTGCATGCTGTTTTGTGGTCCAGCTCTTAAGAAGATACCTTAATATGATTTCAGACTGGGTAAGTCTTGCTCTCGCAAACTGGGCATTTCTAGAAATCATCTGAATGGAACAAAATATAAGCATAAATAATAAGATTGTAATATGAACCGAAGTTCTTTTTGAGCACCTTGAATTCTTTCTTGCTACTTTTCACATTGTATATTTTTTGTTTATTAGAGGATAAATCACATAACTTCTCCCTGGAAGTTCTGATGAAGGCTTTTACTATGAATCATACTTGGCTATGACCAGGAATAAGATGTTTGTGCATGTCTGGAGAGATTATCCAGCATTCCATGGCATACTGTTCATTTATTTTGTTCTATAAAAAGTTTTAAACCATTTTATCCAGTAATTTCCAGCTTCATTAATTCATTATACTCTCAAATTTCATGGCTGGCAAGGGCTTTTTATTAGTTATTGCTTGCATATGTCTAAATTGCACACTTATTCTTTGTCATGGACATAGCGCTTTGTAGCAACAGAATGTTTAAGTAAAAAGAGAATTCCCAACGGGAAAGCACAGTCATTGAATTAAATCCATTCACAGACAGAACTGCCTCACCCTCTTGTTTCAAGAAGCTAAGATTGATATTATCTCTCTAGGCCATAATTTCAAATGATGCAGTTGCAAAGCTCATGAGCTTGGATGCCAGAGACAAATTTGATTGAGGCAGGATTTCTTTACTTCTTTCAAAGTTCATGAATGTGACATAAATTACCTATTTTCTTATTAAAGATGCAAATGTGGCATTAGAGTCGTGGGAATTTGTGAATGGAATTCTGTGTAGTTAGAACTTTGGACTGGGTCTCAAGGCCCTTCTTTGCTCCATCAGTTATCCAAAATATTCATCATCTCCAAGCAAACCCGCTAAATGTAATTCCAAGTCTCACCAAGCACTAGCTAACATGCTGAGCTGGCTGCTCAGCCCTCAGCCACACTAATACATGAATTGCTTTTCCAGGAAGCAGTTATCTTGAAAATACACCACCTTCCATGCACCAAAGTCACTAGGACTGCAAAGAAATTCACTTGCAAATACATGAAAAAGAAATTCCTAAATATATGCTTATGAAAGAAGTCTTAAAAGACTGCTTCAAGAGAAATAATGCCTACATCACTATTTCATCCTTTCCAAAGCTATAACATGCCAAAAATTATTATTTTATTCATATAATAATGACAGATTCTGACTAACCATTACATTTGTAAGCATATGAGTTGATTCTACATTTGGAGTGAATGTCAAAAAAAAAAAAAAAAAAAAGTTGAATCAACAATCCAGTATCTCATCAAATTTGGCTTAATGCTACCCCTGCAATCATGAGAAACAGTTGGTAGGCAGATACATCGACTAGTCACTATTTTTTGTGGATTTTCTGAATACAAAATAGGTGCTTGACTAGGTGACTGACAACAAGAAAACAGAATATTTTCTATTGATTCTTAGTATACATTAGTCTTTTGTAATTTTTCCTCCTGTGTTCCACAAATACCTCTGGAATAGCTTCATGTTCCAATAAAGAAGAAACTCCTGAGAGGGTGGCCAGGTACTCCTTTGTTCAACATTCCAGTTAGGTACAACAAAAGAAATCATAGGTTCCTGTTTACCCAGTAAGAATGGCTAATGGACACTCTCTTGGGCTCTTCAACATAACTGAATACTGGAATCTTAAAATAGCATATTTTGAAATAAATCTAATTCATTTCCTACCAGACTTAAAATAAAATTGTTTCATGTATCTCCTTCTAGAAAAGAGCAAAACATAGCTCTAGGAAAAGTAACATAGAAAGATATTCACTTTTACACATACATATTTTTAGTCTGTACTTGTATGTCCAATTTTTATTTAAACTGCATAACTTCACCTGATGCATTGTTTATACACATAGAATCGCTCCCTCACTTCCATTCTTGCGTCTGCCGTAGATGAATTTATATAATCAGTGTCAACAAATTTATAAAAACTAACATTACTGAAAACAAAGGAAGAAACAAGGCGTAACTGCAACCCACACTATTGGATTATTCATTATGGCTATGTCTAGTTTGTGCAGAAGTGCTGTGAAAAAAAATAATTGTGTTATCTCAGGCTATGAAAGCAGCATGACCACCTTGCCCAGATTCATGTATCTGCTTCTTCACATGCCACTGTACTTTTCTGCAGGTACATGTGTCATGGTTTAACCCTGGCTGGCAACTAAGCCCCACACAACCACTCACTCACTCTCCCCCAGAGGGATGGGGGAGAGAATCTGAAGGGTAAAAGTGAGAAAACTCGTGGACTGAGATAAAGACAGTTTAATAGATAAAGCAAAACCCATGTGAGAAAGCAAAGCAAAATAAGGAATTCATTCACTACACCTCATGGGTAGGCAGGTGTTCAGCCATCTCCAGGACAGCCAGGCTCCATCACATGTAACAGTTACTTGGGAAGACAAACACCATCACTCCTAATGTCACCCCCTTCCTTCTTCTTCCCTTAGCTTTCTGTTGCTTAGCACAATGTCATATCATATGGAATATCCCCTTGGTCAGCTGGGGTAAGCTGTCCTAGCTCTGTCCCCTCCCAACTTCTTGTACATCTCAAACCTGCTTGCTGGTGGAGTGGTGTGAGGAGCAGAAAAGGCCTTGACCCTGTAAGCACTGCTCAGCAATAACTAAAACACGCTAGTATTATCAACACTGTTTTCAATACAAACTCAAAACAGCCCCATACTAACTACTGTGAAGAAAATGCATTCTATCCCAGACAAAACCAGCACAACATCTATCAATGTCCTTGTAGTCTTTGTTTACATTGTGGCACAGAAATCAGTTGTTAAAAAAGAGTATGATTTTTGGATAAATGAATAGCAGCTATTCAGATCCTGCCAAAAGCCTGAAGTTTATGAGATATTTGAAGCCAGATGGTAAAGAACTGACAGCAGAAGATTTATAAGCTGATTAATGCAGGTGTTTTTTTAATTCAGCTGTTGTGACCCTTCTATTTAGTAAGAAACAACTACACCATGAAACATCATATTTTCTTTGCTGCACTTGAAAGGTGCTTGGAACTTAGTAATTTAAAGGTAGGTCTTCAAATCAGTTTGAATGAATAATGTGAGCATGTCCCATTTTGGACAATAGTCAGCTCCTACACAGAAAAATGCTACAGACTTGTCATTAATGTCACCATATTACATTAAAAGGCAGTGTGAGTTGGAAGCTTAATTCTTTTAGACTTTTGGAAATCCCAGGCCAAAGGAAGAGGAAGAGATTAAAAAGTAATTCTATGACCTACCACACACCTTTTGTATAATTTATGAAATGAAATCTGCTTCCTTATATATCTCTGGCATGTCTGGTATGGCAGCACTCAGCCGTGGCTTGGCTTTGTTCAGGTCACAATAGTCCACTGTTAATCTCCAACATTCATCAGAATTTTACACTGGCCATATGGGACTACTAAAGCATGAGCAAGACTTGCTGATCATTTCTTCATTCTACAATTGATGAATCAGGTCATGGATGGGAACCAGTCTTTGTTGGTGCAATATTGCCACTGGTGTGCCACCATGTTAGCAATCCATACCTGCTGTTATTCAGCACACAGCAAGCCCAAAATGAACCAGTCTTCCAAGAGGCCTGGCAAGGTAGCCAGTTGTTTAGTCTTCTCTATATTTATGGTGGGTACACCAAAAACCCATTGGTACGCTTTTGGGTCCTTTTAGTACCCTCTCCTGACGTAGTCTGTGCCAAGGATACACAGGGTCTCTGAGCTGGTCACAATATGTGTTTTTGCCTCTTGTCCCCTGTTAAGCTCACATCAGCCTCCAGTTAAGACACTGTTGAGATGCCCCTGTTACTTTGGAAATCCAGATGGGTTTCATGTCCTGGTGGCGTTAGGGTGTACTGTGCACCAGTGTCTGACAAAGCCTTTCACTTCTGTGGATCTGGTATGTTGGGCCATCAAACCCACAAAATTTAGTAGACCTCTTCAGCCCTTTCCTCCTCCTCGTCCAAAGGCAGAGACCCTCTACTCTTGTCCAGACTATTGCACTGCCTGGCAAAAGACCCATTCACCAGAGTTAAGGGAGGTGATCTCAGTGATACTTCTGCATCGGGGGATCACTGATTGCCTTTTTTACATCTCAACAGCAATTAAACTGAGAGCCTTCTTGAGTGGCCCAGTTTCTAAGCAGCTGTCTTCCCCCTCAGTCTGTGTACATGAGCTTTCGGCTTAAAGGTGGGCTTACCAAACCACTTCTTCACGTCCTTCCCTGGTCATGCAGGAAGAACCAGAAAATGCCATGCAGCATGTGCCTGGGTCTTCCTTTCCCTCTTGCCATGGCTCCATGAGGCACACTGGATAGCCGAATGCTGTACAAAGGGGACAGGGAGAGAGAGAGATTTTCTTCAGAATTTCAGAGCCAGGAAGATGCTCTCTCCACAGCTGGTGTATCTGAATCTGGGTAGCACATTGAGGTCAAGCTGTTTGGAAGCTGATGCTGGTGCTTTTTGGACCACATTCCTCCACATGGCTCATATTAACAAACTGTCATCCGGATCTTTGGAGACCTTGTCATCTAGGTCACTGTAGATGACTTTCAGCACTGCTAACTCTCCCAGGTACTGGATGCCTTTCTCAGCAGTAGTCTACCCTTGGTACTTCACAAGGTCTTCCTTGAATGGATATCTTGCCTTCATGCTTGACAGGATCTGCTTCCAGAAACTGCGAATTTTTGCCTCTTTCCTAATTTCTCTGTCAACTCCCTGGTCTCTAGGGAGGAATCCCAGCTGTTAGGCTTCCTTACATTCTGATTTCTGACTGTTGGCCCCACTATCCCAGTATTGGAGAAACTGGACAGCATTCTGCTCACCTGGCTGGCAGCTGTAATCTTTCCACATGTCTTGAAGTTCTTTCAAGGTTAGGGACTGGGTAGTTTCCTTTTCTTGGGTCATTTCTCTCACTTCTTTCTCTCATTCCTTTGCTGAAGTACTGGCTTCCTGATCAGACTCTTCATCCTCCGCCTCCCTTACTAATTGATGATAAGGACTCATCAACCTCCATGTCCACTGCTTCTTTTTCACTACTGGGATGATTACTGTAGTTGAGGTTTGGGTCCCTGTCTCAGCTGTTGTGTTCCCAGTTGTAGTTTGGATCCCTGTCTCAATCGTGTCATCTTCAAAGATGGTCTGGGTCCCTGTCTTAACCCCAGTGCTCTGACAGTACTGAAGTGTGCCTCAATAGGCACATACCAAGCCTCAAAACAGTGCTAGAAGTTACTGTTTTTCATTGGGATAGACGAGGCACCCTTCTATCAGGTGGCACATAAATTCACAAGGGTTACTTGCTTGTTCAGGTAGAAAATCTCAGGCTATGGGAGCTGATAACTTCCCTGACCACCTACCCAAATACTTCCACATACTCTGCCATCCATGGACCAGGATTCAGTGTCACTTCTCCCCAAAATTTCTCCTTTTACACCAGGATGACATCAGATTACACAAACCTGACAATAATCTGATAGTGTTAGAACTATTAAACAGCTCTCATAAGTGAACAAGGACCTCAGGAGCCTGTGCAACAAAACCACCCACATCAATCATGGATGAGAAGAGAGAGGTGTATTCTCTCATCCTCTCCAAAACATAGTTACCCCAGCACACTAAAGGCATCAACACCAGAGCAAAGCACATAGACATTGTTCGTATTAACATGTTTCCAGACTCAGCTAAATAAAGGGCTGAGTGATGCAGCCAATAAAATCCATGATCTGCACAGAAACCTGCCGATTAATAACTACTATAGCTATACCACACCTGATTCAAAATTGCCATCACCTCAAGCCTCATTTTGGGTGCCAAAAAAGGACTGTGGTACGTTGACCTTGGCAGGCCTCCAGGTGCCCCCCAAGTTGCTCTGTCACTCCCCCTCCTCAGCAGAACAGGGGGCAGAAAATAAGACAAAAATTATGTGGGTTGAGGTAAGGGCAGTTTAATGAAGAAAAGCAAAGTCTGTGCATGGAGACAAAGTAACAAGATTTATTCTCTACTTCCCATCAGCAAGTGATGTCCAGCTACTTCCTGGGAAGCAGGGCCCCAGTGCATGTGGTGATTGTTTCAGAAGACGATCGCCTCAACAACAAATGCTCCCTTCTCCACTTTTCTCTTGTCTTCTGTTTCTGAGCTTGACACCATATGGTATGGAATATCCCTTCGGTCAGATCGGGTCACCTGTCCTGGCTATGTTGCCTCCCAACTTCTTGCCCGTCTCCAGCCTACTGGCCTTTGGGGGATTGGAAAGACAGAATTGATGCAGTGCAAGCACTTCTCGGCAGTTGCCAAAACATTGGTGTGTTATCAACACTGTTCTTGCAACAAATACAAAGCACGGCACTATAGCTGCTGCTAGGGGGAAAGTTAATTCCATCTCAGTCAGACCCAACATATTTTTAAAATATAAGGCTCCTATGGGTTGACAATTTTTCAGATCAGGTTCACAAGATGATATTTTGTATAGCCTCTCCTCATATGATGAGTACTCCAACGCAGACCACATTCATGGCCATCACTTCAGTTGTTAATCTCTTTCCTATATTGGAGGCACAAAACTGGACACAGTATCTAGAGGTAGTTAATTTCTTCCCCTTTGATTGTTTCACTAGCTTCTCTATATCCAGTGTCTTTTTTAACAGATATTGTGTCTATTTTCACAAGTCATTATGATAAATAGTTAGAAAAACAGTGCCTTTAAATTCTATTCTTATATACCTAATCACAGATCAGAAGATTTTCAACTTTCATTTTTTTTGTCTACCCAAGTGTACCAACTGTTTAGCTTTGCCAAATACATAAGAGATTCACTAGTCCTTGGGATAAAAGTTGGCTTGCAGTTATCCTGGTCAATTTACACCGTTTAAATTGTAATATAGCATTAATCTTCACCTAGACTTCATGGATTTCCTCAGTGTTCCAGGATTAGAGGAAGTTAATCCTAGGCTTTGTCAGTCATCTCTTTCAGAGGCCATTTATTCAGATTTTGTGTTTGTAGACAATGCTTAACATCCTTCTTATTTAATAAAAATCTCCAAATTACTTTTAAATCCTCACAGCAGATGTTTAATTCTTATTGAAAAGTTTAAATTTTTTTCTTTTCGATTTTGTTATCTTTATCAAAACCAGGTGTATGCCAGTGGTATGATTATTTTTTTTACCACAGTATAACTTAAAATAGCCTTAATAGTGACATAGCAGCAACTACAGTCAACTGTTGTCTGATATTTTTACAATATCTTATGAAATTTCTCAATAGCATAACTTTTACAATATCATTATATAAATTTTGTCCTTTTTTAAAATTAGTTACATATACTTTTTCTAACTTCATGAAAATTATTAGTGAACCAGAATTAGGTTTTAGACATATTTCTTCCTTCTTATTCTTTGCTGAATCATGGCTAGTTGTCCATGCAAAAAACTGAAGATTTCCCATTTGCCATCTTTAATTCTCTGCTTTTCTTTCCCTACTGACAAATCCTACACGTTTTAATGTAAACTTATTAATCCTTTATTTCAATTATTTTTTGTATAATATCAAATATGTATTTTTCATTGTGTATATGTACAGTTTCACGCATTTTTTGCCCATCTTGAATATGAAGGAAACATGATTCCTGATCTCTGATCAACAAGCAACTAATGGTTTGTGAATAAGTAACCTCTCTTCATTGCTATAATTGTTAATATACTATCACATTCATTAAGTTCTTGTTAGACATAATCTAGAAACTTTTAGCATCTTTAATAATTGTTTCCTAATGCCTACATGAAACCAACAACATATTCCTCTTTAAGCTGAAGTTTCTTGTAACAATAAAGTTCTCTTAAAAAGTTAAAGAGCAAATCTGGAGTGGAATATTCAATCAATATTCTAATTGGCAGAATGCTTTAAGTGAAGCACCTGACATTGCTTCCACTCACCTGAACACACACATATTCAAGATTCTTTGATGATAATATTATCAACCCAGTTAAAAAATATGAGTTTCTAACATGACTACATTACTACTGACTACAGTCACATTATTCTTATCCGAATAGAGATATGAGCAGATATTCTAATATAAAAGTGAGATCCAATCAACTTTTTAAATTATCAGTTATACCACGTTTATTCTCAGTGATGAGAATATCCAGTGCCTCTTGCTAACTTACTGAGACTGCAAGCATTGGATAGAAACAAGAAAATAAGTTCTTATCTTAAATTTTCTTACCACATTAGCTTGATGGGTTTGCAACACCCTAAGCAAGTACAGCATTTAACACTTGCACTTATGTGTTTGTATGTATACATTTCTATGTATACATACATACACACACCTGCATAAAACATGTGTTGTTGATTTAACTCTCTCATTAATGTTAGTGTTAAGGCCAGCTCTACCTCCACCTGTGCAGATGCTAATTCTCATACCATAATCAATTCCAATATTCTATTAAAATAAATTCTCAGTGTGACTAAAGCTGTGCCATCAATTCTTTCCCATATATACTGCTTTCTTCTTTTTGCTGACAAAAATAGCTATGATAAAATCATCTAGACTTTTGACTTCTTTCCCCTTCTAAATAAAATTTTTGAAATGTCTCATAATGTGTTTATTTAATGGCGTGTACTGTGACTAATGGAGATTTCTCAGATAGCTTAAGAGAGCTTGATATTCTTACTCTGAGGAGACAAACACACCATTATTTCTGTGACTTTACATTGACCAATTGTCCAGATGTTTTTGGTGATTACATAGTGACTACTGACATTTATCTTATTAACATGGCTTGAAAAGAAATAGGCAACGAAACAGTTTGCAATTCATATTAATGGTATTTCCTTGTTGGCATTAATAACTACAATTAATGAAAAATAACAAAAGCACTGGAACTACAATTATAATTTCCCTAAAGCATTTCCTTTGTATATATTTTAACAAAGGAGGAAAGTTAAAGGCTTTAGGTAAATCCTGGTCTGTCAGTTCAAAGTCTTCTCAATAGAAAACATTGTTTGAGGGAGACAGATAGAATTATTATTCACTTCTTAGTGACATCCAATACTAGGAAGTCAGTAGTAGCAGTAGTAGTAATTGTTGTCATAATGGTAGAACCAAGTCAGAAGTACCTTGTAATGCAAATTGGAAGAGAGTGTCTCTTTTCTTCTTACCATAGTCCATTGTGGCAAGAATGGCACTGAGCCAAATCACACAGAGTGAGTTGAGAGTCTGTGGGTGAGAAGTAAGGGGCACGCTGGCAGGGGTGATACTGTTGTGGGTGTTTATTATAGGCCACCAGATCAGGATGAGGACGTTGATGAGGCCTTCCACAGGCAGCTGAGAGCAGCCTCGCAATTACAGGCCCTGGTTGTCGTGGAGGATTTTAACTTCCCTGATGTTTGCTGGAAAGACTACTCAGCCAGCCAGCCTCAGTCCAGGAGGTTCCTCCAGTGCATTGATGATAATAACTTCCTGATGCAAATGGTGGATGAGCCAACTAGAAGAGGAGCGCTGTTGGATCTCATCCTCACTAACAAGGAGGGTCTGGTTGAAGCAGTAAAGGTGGAGGGCTGCCTTGGCTGCAGCGACCATGAGATGGTGGAGTTCAGGATCTCATGTGGCAGGAGCAGAATACCAAGCAGAATCGCAACCCTTCAGTAGGGACAACTTTGGCCTTTTCAAGAAATTGCTGGGGGAACTAAGAAAGCTAAGGCCTCCTTAGAATTAAACCTAGTGAGAGGGGTCAAGGACAACAGAAAGAGCTTCTTCAAACACATGGCAGATAAAACTAACACTAGAGGCAATGTAGGCCCACTGATGAATGAGGTGGGTGCCCTGGTGACAGAAGATACAGAGAAGGCAGAGTTACTGAATGCCTTCTTTGTCTCTGTCTACACTGTAAGAGGCTGTCCTGAGGAGCCCGGTACCCCTGAGGCTCCAGAGGAAGTCAGGACAATGGAGGAGTTTGCCTCAGTTGATGAGGAGTGGGTTAAGGACCAATTAAGCAATTT
Organism: Caloenas nicobarica; assembly: GCF_036013445.1. Lineage (NCBI taxonomy): Eukaryota > Metazoa > Chordata > Aves > Columbiformes > Columbidae > Caloenas > Caloenas nicobarica. The sequence goes on from NC_088284.1 coordinate 33,965,260, forward strand.
GGACATCCATAAATCCACAGGTCCAGATGGGATGCACTCGCGGGTGCTGAGGGAGCTGGCTGAAGTCATTGCTAGGCCACTCTCCATCATCTTTGCTAAGTCATGGGAAACGGGTGCCTGAGGTGGTGCCTGAGGACTGGAGGAAAGCAACTTGATTTCAGTAAAGCATTTGACACGGTCTCCCACAACATCCTTGCAGCTAAACTGAAGAAGTGTGGTCTAGATGACTGGGTAGTGAGGTGGACTGTGAACTGGCTGAAGGAAAGAAGCCAGAGAGTTGTGGTCAATGGGGAAGAGTCTAGTTGGAGGCCTGTATTTAGCTGAGTCCCTCAAGGGTCAGTACTGGGACCAGTACTATTCAACACATTCATCAATGACTTGGATGGCGGAATAGAGCGCACTGTCAACAAGTTTGCTGATGACACCAAATTGGGAGGAGTGGCTGACATGCCAGAAGGCTGTGCTGCCATCCAGCGAGACCTGGACAGGCTGCAGAGTTGGTCAGGGAAAAATTTAATGAAATATAACAAGGACAACTGTAGAATCTTGCATCTGGGCAGGAACAGCCCCAGGTTCCAGTATAAGTTGGGGAATGATCTGTTAGAGAGCAGTGTAGGGGAAAGGGACATGGGGGTCCTGGTGGACAGCAGGATGACCATGAGCCAGCACTGTACTCGTGTGGCCAGGAAGGCCAATAGCATCCTGGGGTGTGTTAGAAGGGGGGTGGTTAGTAGGTCAAGAGAGGTTCTCCTCCCCCTCTACTCTGCCCTGGTGAGACCACATCTGGAATATTGTGTCCAGTCCTGGGTCCACTCAGTTCAAGAAGGACAGGGAACTGCTTGAGAGAGTCCAGCGCAGAGCCACAAAGATGATGAAAGGAGTGGAGCATCTCCCTTATGAGGAAAGGCTGAGGGAGCTGGGTCTCTGTAGCTTGGAGAAGAGGGAGACTGAGGGGTGACCTCATTAATGTTTATGAATATGTAAAGGGTGAGTGTCATGAAGATGGAGCCAGGCTCTTCTCGGTGACAATCAATGATAAAGGCAAGGGGCAGTGGGTGCAAACTGGAACGCAAGAGGTTCCACTTAAATATGAGAAGAAACTTCTTCACATTGAGGGTGACAGAACACTGGAACAGGCTGCCCAGGTGGGTTGTGGAGTCTCCTTCTCTGGAGACGTTCGAAATCCACTTGGACACATTCCTGTGTAACCTCCTCTAGGTGTTCCTGCTCCGACGGGGGGATTGGGCTAGATGATCTTCTGAGGTCCTTTCCAATCCGTAACATTCTGTGATTCTGTGAAGTGGTTAAGAAAAATGTTATTTCCAGTTACTCCTGATCTAGACTCAGCAGATCCTTCATCATAATATATCGCTTCAAAATTTCAATTACTACTTTATCGTTCTTGTAACAAAGATCACACAGCATAAAATCCTGATTTCTGCTATGGTTTTTCTTTCACCATGCAGTGACTACCTAGGTTTAAAAATAATAATAATAATCATCATCATCATCATCATTCTCATCATCAGTTAAAAATGAGGAGATTTCTGACAATATAAATTTGACACATTTATAAATAAGTTGCGCCTGTTTCAACCAGTAAGTTGGAATACAACCTAACTCTCAGTCAGTATATTTTAGACAGCACACTTGCCCTATTAAGGTAAACTGATTTATTATAACAGAGAGGCAGTAACACAAGCAGAAAACAATAGAAAACCATAAAATACATTGGTAACTTTGTTCTGTCAAAAAATTAATGAAACAATAAATGAATGTAATAAAATATTACATTTGCTTCCAAACATAATTATGGAATAATTGCAAAATTCATGACGCCTATGCCAACACCTGCACCTGTTTATTCTGATAAACACTAATTAACTATACAAAAAGTCTCCCCTTTAATAAGCAGAAATATATACTTTCATTAGAACATGTAATCCTTTTCCTCTTATTTCTTCTTTTTAAGTACATGCCATACGAATACTAGTTAGATTTTCATGAGGACAGAGAATGTTCTATGTTTAATGAATATTCATTTCCGTCCTGCAATATGCTTTGTTGGTAGCTTGAATAGCAAATACCAGTTTAATCTTCAAGCTGCTAAGATTTTCTTTTTAGACTTTGCTTTGCTCTTCTACATAAATGCAAATGCCAAAGAGAAAATATGAAGCATCATTTTATAACTGGAGCAAGGGATAGATCCTTCTGCTATATATTCAGTAGTGGAGTTGAACTGAAAAATAAGAGACAGTTGTTTTAGGCCTACTATAAGCATTGTTTTATTTGAAATAATATAGTGGGTTACCAAGACATATACCTACTATTTTCATTGCTTGAGACTTTGACTCAACCCTACTCTTGAAAATTACTCTCTGAAAAAACTTCTGCATTATTATTTTCTGTTGGGTAAATTAAATAATATCATCAGAGAGTTAAGAAGACATGGCTGGTGAAAAATTATAATTTTTATTTGTATTGTGGATTATAGGCAACATAGTCTGATGCTTCCTACAAACATACTTCTTTCTGGGGAAAAAAAAAAACCAAAAAAACCACACACATACAAAAACCCAACATGGACAAACAAAAAAACAATGGAAACTCTCTGCAAACACCAGATCAAATCTTGCCATTATCACCCATGATAAGCAGTATTTCATTTCATACGGCTTCTCATTTGAACCTGATGTCAGAGGTAAGTTATGTGACTAAGAAACTGCCTAGTGATTTATCCAACTCACTCTCTCACCACATTCTGCTCCTTATCAGAAAGGCTATTCCTATTTAGAGTGAATAAGGGCTGAGTTCCTCACCTTGGCTAAAAATTCTTAATATATATTCTTCTTAAAAACTAGCTAATAGATGAAGTAGCCAAAAATAAACCTTATAATTAAATAAATATTATATGGTAGGTCTGGAGTCTTAGGATGAATTAAGTCTATTTATAGCATGAAGTTTTTTGCAATTACTTTATAATATTATAATAAGTAACAACACTGTATCCTCATTTTTCTGGTCCTTCCCTCCACAATTTTTAACAAGAGGAAATGAAAAGTGTTCTGCAATATTTTACAAGTTGCATACTCCTGTTCAAAGGTGGTCATTTTGAGATTGTATATTGTATAATTGTAATGTTGTTGTCCTTTGCATGTTTGAAAAAGAATTACAAGGGAATGTTCACTGTCATCCTCCTGTGGTCTGACTGACAAGCTCACAGCCTCCAGGTCCTTGGTTCCTGCTTTGGTTGCCTGTCATTGTCTTAAAGTGTTCAAAGTTATTCTTATAAATAGAAGTCTGATGACAATGGCATTTCTAAAGCAGATTACAGTGAGTTTAACAGAAGATATTTGGATCAGATGATGTATAAGGGGAAGGAAGATGGTTTGCTGGAAGCATTTGAGATTCAGCTGCAAGACAACAAGCAACAGGCACACAGATTCCAGTCTCTTAATGCAATGGCATATTACCAAAGACTGACAATCTTGCCACTTAATTCAGTCTGCATTTATTGACTGCTCTAGTAGTTATCATTTCTCATATCCTTGCAAGATTGTTCTATAGAATTTTAAAAAGCTGTCACTTTTAAGAGTCTTCCTCTTATAAATTCAGGCTGACAATGGAAAACTGCAATGCTTTATAAACAAATTAAAGTTTTTCTGAAAAACTTTTTTCTAACTTCCTCCAGACAACTGCTGAAGATCCTGAAAACTCAATGAACTTCGAGGCATTTCTGAGTTAAGAATAGAGTCCCGCTGTGCTCAAAGTGGTTTCTAGAGGCCTTAAAACCTTCAACTAAAAATAATAGAAATGCAAGATAAAAATGTATCATTTTGGAGACCGATTGGTGAAAATATTGTTCAGAGCTGGGAAAACATGCTACTATTAATCAAGGGAAGTAAAGAGAGCACTGGGATGTGGTTCAAAAATCCCTTTTCATTCTAGTAAAATCAAGTCAAACAGTTCAAGAGACTAAAAAAGTTTTGAAGTCAAAAATCACTGGAGACTGAGAGAGTGGTAACTGACACTGGCCTCCATTCTACCCCACTTTGTGACTCATGAAGTTTGGCTGCATTACTTCCCTTTTTTTCTCAAAATTCTAAAATTTGACCTTTTAAAAATAATTTGTTCTGTTTAAAAAAATGTTTTGACCTGAGGGTCACAAAAACTGTATACATAAAAAATGTAAATGGACCTATAATACTTTATTCTAGCTGCCATTTTAGCCATGAATGTCAACTGCTGTAGGAAAACCTAACTTGTATTACATACCACTTTCGACAATTCCTAAGAAACTTTCATTATGGAGTTAAAATTAACTTTCAAACTGTCCTCCAATTTCATGATACTTTGTAATGACATTGGTGTTGTATTACCATTTATACTTTTCAGCTAGATTCCCATGGTCACAGGACCACTCTCCCACCTGGAAAATCTAACCTAGTAAGTTTCCAAGTTTACCAGTTTGCATTTTGTGATGTTTCAAAATGAGAACTGTGCCAGATCTCTGCAAGCTTCTGTAGTCACTTGGTTCTTCCACCTTGCTATTTCAGTTTAGAAGAAAAAAAATCAAATCAGTATTAAGGTCTCAGTTTCATTTTACCAAAGAAGCTCTTAAAAAATGACAGATTCTAAGACCAACTGAGGTTTTTCATCATTCATTGTGACCAGCATGGCTTTAAAGGGAGCTGGTGGACGAGAAGCTGAACACAAGTCATCAGTGCACTGTTGCAGCAACAAAGGCAAACCAGACCCTGGGCTGCATCCTCAGGGACATTACTAGCAGAGATAGAGGTGATCATCCCACTCTACTATGCTGCACGTAGAATACTGTGCCCCGTTCTGGTCTTCACAGGTCAAAAAAGATGTGGGCATACTGAAGTGGGTCCGAAGTAGGGCCACAAAGATGATGCAAGGGCTGCACAACATGCCCTGTGAGGAACAACTGAAGCAGTTATGTCCTTTCTGGAGAAGCATCTCCAGGGGACTTCTTCACAGTATTCCAGTACTGAAAGGGCACCTACAAAGAGGACGGAGGCTCTCTTTTCACAAGCAGCCACATGGAGAGAACAAGAGGAAATGGGTACAAGTTGCAGTGGAAGACATTTCATCTTGACAGAGGAAAGGATTTTTTTACAGTGAGAACAATTATTCACTGCAACAAGCTCCCCAGGGACATGATGAAATCTGCATTGTTGGAGATTTTTCAATATGTGATTAGACAAGGTGGTAGATGATCTCATGTAGGGGTCCTGTTCCACAAAAGGCTGGACTAGAAGATTTTTGAGGCCACTTCCCACCTAGGAAGTTCTGTGATTCTATGAACGAATATCAGAAAATACTTTATTAGAATTTCAGACCTGAGTTAATTGCCATTATATTTTTTTTTAAATTGAAAAGTAGTTGAAAACACACATCCCAAAGCAAAAACAATGGGCAATTGTTCTATGTTCCATGATAAAAATTTCTATGTAAACTCTTACAGATTATTTCTAACGTTAGAAGGAATTTGGGAACTAGTAAGAGAGTATAAAAATTAATAAAAATTCAAAAGTAAAAGCAAACTCAAAGGGACCTAATGTACTTATTAAGCAATTAGTATAATAAGAATTAATCCCACAATGTATTAAACAATCCAAGAAACAAGACTGCTGAAAGAAAACAAATTTCTTGCTTTGTAAATTTTCTTTTCAAAATAAATGATTATGTATTCTGCAAGTCACATGTTTTGCTTATTACTGAAAATTAATCCTTTGCTATCCGATGATCCATGCAAATAGAAGGCAAACAATTCTATCAAAATGGTCCATGATTGTAATTTTTAAATATGTTAATTAGAAGTAAATTTTAACCAGTGTAAGTCAAAATGTCTCTATTATTTCAAGGAATTAAAAGGTGAGGTTCTAGACTTGACTGAACTCCAAATTCCTAATCAGTAGCCCTGCTTCAGGGTGATGTCTAATTTTAAACATGACAGTGAGCAGCCTGAGCTTGACATGAAGATAGCAAATTTCCACATTTCCTGCGAACAAATGGTAACACTAGGCATAGCGTCAGTGCAAACCAACTAATTCTAAAGTGAGAGCCAAGTTCTAAGCAATACACCACCATCCATATTATTTTTCTTTTCTCTGTGTGTTTAATTCTGGTCTTCAAATTTTGATTAGAAGTAGGAAAGATGTAATAAGAATAAGGGTCTGTAATAAGATACTTTGAACTCTCCTTAAACTCAGAGATGTTATCTCAAGTCTTGTCTGAACTTCACCTTTATCTGTCACCTACTAAAACTAAGTAAAAAATTATTGAGTGCTCATGTACAAAAGAAAATTGTTGTTTATTTTCATAATCTTTGTCACCTACTAGGGAAAAATAAGTAAATGCACATAAAAAGATAGTGAATTGCTCTATAAACTATAGATTATGTGCTTATGTAGCATATTTTGATATATGACCTATTTTGTGATCTAGTTATTGCTGGAAAGAGAAAGAACTCAGGAACTGGTTGGAGATGTATCAATTGTTTTAATAAAATATAATAAAATTTAAGGGAGGTTTCAGTATTCTTACTAATAACATGGACAGTGTTTAACTTTCATAAAATTTCTTTTGCTGCATCGCTGACCTTCTCCTTACTATCTCATCATCCATGGCCATGTGGAATTTGAAAACTAACAAGGATAATGTTCTTTGAACTTTAAGTTGTTCTGAGTTTGTTCACTTCCATATTTTTCCTCTCATCTGATTTACACATGCATAAGCTCCCATTTTCTCTCAACTTTCTATGACTGTATTAGTTAATTTCATACTAACATGTTTTCTGGGTTTCTGCTACATGATTACAGGTGCCGGGTAATAATTTCCCACCTCCCAAAGAAACATTATCTACTTTATGATTGTATAAAGGGATTTTCCTCTACAGTCACAATAGCAGAAATGGATAATTTTCCTTCCTTGTCATTTGCCAACTAAATATATACAATATGGAGAACTCGTTCCTGATGTAAAAAGTACTGTGTTTCTCAGAGTGGTAACAATGTGGGTGTTTGTATGGATAATGATTGCTGGGAAGCATACAACTTTTAAAACTGAATAGGTTAAAATTCTCAAATATCTTCTGCATGAAACCACTTGGTAGAAATCATAAGCAAATTCAGTTCCAAAAGTATTGAAAAGCAAAAACTGTTAAACTGTGATACTCTAGATAGCAGTAAAAATTTGAGAGGCTTAATAACAGGTAGTTTCAATAAATAATACTAGTTTTTACTTTCAATAGAACTTTTTTGTATAAGAAGTAAAAAAAAATCAAATTACCTCAGATTTTAATTTTATAGTTTTATTTACATCTCTGATATAAAATACTTTATATGTAATATGCCATTACATATTTATGATATATGACAATGTTTGTAGCACAAACAGAATTCCTTTAATTACTTGAATGAATAGGTGGATTTTTCACATTGCTTAGTTTCAGAATTAGTTTCAGATCTTTACAAAGATATATCTTATATTCAAACCTAGAAAAATACATGAGATTTACTTCAAGAAAATTTCATAGTGCATTCATTACCACTTACAGAGTGGTTGTGGAGCTCAAGATAATCATGCCTCCTTTTTTGTGCACTTGTACTTTTGCAGATTCCCACTCAGACAAAGGCAATTCAATGACTCTTCTTTACCAGTTTTTTTTTTTTTTTTCATTGATCTACAAAATCCACACAGACAAGGGTTACTCAGAAGTTATAATGCATCAGGCAGAGTTCATTGTATTCCATGAGAATGTTTCAATTAGTTTAATTGGGTTTTGGATCAAGTTTTATTTATTTGTCATTGTGATACAGACACCTGCATCTACGTTATGTCAAAAGAAAACTGACGATTAATTTTGTCCACTGCTTACCTGTCCTTGATCACTGCAGCACAGTAGCTGCTAAAGAGTGAAAGAGGTATTTGTTTCACATAAAACTAATGAATTACAAGTTATCCTTGCCAAATTTAAGCAAATAAAACACCTTACTTCTATAGTCAAATTGTTAACTTTATAAAGAATGATGCTCTGGGAAATACACAAGTAAATAAATAAAGGCGGAAAGCAAAGACAGGATGTTTTTTTAATTGTTTTGATGAGATACAGAATGAAGCTTCTAAGCACTTTTTAAGAAAACTAATGAAATAAAAATTGACAGCCAGTTATTGCCCCTTGCTAATTTGAATCAGCCGTGTCAAAATGCAATGAGACCTTGTCTGATATGGATTTTGTCACCTTTCCCAAAATGCCAGCAACAATTGCTGTGCATTGTGGTAATTTGCCTGGGAACCATCAGCCATTTCTGTATTTGCCAATGCACATTTTTGTTTTCACTGTTCTACAAAAAAAGATGCTTGCAACCGATGCAAGCTGACCAAAGATGTCAGCCTGCATGGGGCAGCTGCATTTTCACACAGCATCTTTATAAGCTTTTAAATTACAAAACTGTTATTAGCAATTCCTTTTTACATAATACAAAATCAAAGCAGTATGAGGGAATTGTCTCCAGACAGACAAGACATTATAGTATTTATTAGTGTAAATCTCCTAAGAGATCATATTACATTCCAGCGGTGGTGCAAATTAAGCTAGTCTCATCTTTTTTTACAGAGGAGATAAAATAAGTTAACAGCTACACCCATGCTTTAAGTGCCCTCCTTGCTTTCTTTTCATTTTCCTTGGATCTCAAATACACATTGACACCAGTATTTGTGTCTCACACTTTTGTTTGGTACATCTTTGACCAAAAAAAAAAAAAAAAAGTCAGAAAAGTCAGAAAGTCAGTTAGTGCAAATTTCCAGTCGACACTCTGAACACTTCAGTGTGGTCTAGTGCGCCCAGAGCATAATAAAATCAAATCATTTCACTTCTGTTTTTTAGACATGTCCTCTCAAAAAACTGCAGGCATGAGGTTTCTAAATCGTAATCAGTACTTAACACCCAGCTGTGAAAGTTGCTTACCTATCATCACTACAAGTACACAGCCACATCCTTATTAGGCATCTTGAAAATCCAGTATAGTCTGACAAATGAAGTCCAGCTACTCCAAGTTTCGTATCCACAGATTCTGAAGCATCTTGATGAGTTCAATATCCTAAACAAATTTGTGCACTTATTTTACACAACAGGGAGAAAATGCAAATAGAAACACCACAAATAAGATATATATATATATATATAAAAAATAACTTGAAATGTTGCAAGGAGGAGAAATAGAAAGATGTTGCTACTTTTCAGTCTTTTCATCCAGTCATGTCAATGAAATATAGGAACAGCCTGCTAGAGTATTTTCTTGGCATATATTTTAACAGTAATTTCTTAATTAGTTCCAGCTGCACATTTCTTACCAATGTGGGTAGAAAATATAGCATCTTAGATAACTCGTCATGCGAAGATATTCTGAATACTTAGACACAGCTGATATTCAACATACAATATGCTCTGAAATAATAAATAATAAATATTAAGTCCTCTTACTCTGTGCTGTTATGTAACGAATTTCAGAGCACAACTTGCACTTTAAGTAATAAGGTTTGTGTGCACAAATCCTGACTTTCTTTGAAATGTGCCTCTAAGGAACTATCGGCCTTTTCCATGTAGCTCTGCAACTGTAAAAGACTAGAGTCAGCCTCAAGGCATCTCTGTATAAATAGCTTTTATTCAGCCTCCGGGATTGTGGAATGGAATAGGTGTTTTACTGAAATGCAAACAGCAGTGGCCCACTTTGCTTTACTTCAGCTTGCGAACACTAATTTATTTGAACTGATTGGCATTAGGAATCTTGATTTCCCCTATGTGGTTCATTTAATATGTTTTTCTCTTAAGCTTCTTATGATGGCAGCATTCGACCTGTTTCCTCCAAGAGGATAAACACAGCTAGATTAATCAGAACATAGATATTACCAGGGCTCTTACTCACACAGCAGCTGAGATGTGTCCACAGCTCCGTGACTTAACTCTGAGACCCATGCCTTTCCCTCTTCTCTGCTCAAGCCTTTCCAGACCTATATGTATGGGATGATATTACAGTTGCACCCTTAGCCAGCAAGGCACCACAGCCCCAGTGAAATCACAGAATAATGGGAGGAGAATTCATTTGTTTTTTCCATTGTACTTATTTGTGAAAATTTTCCCATCTACCCTCGTTACTATGAACACTAGCATCAAGCAATACGAACTGCATCCTATGAAGCTATTTTCACTTTCCGTATTTTTACTTTTACTTCTATTAACATTGGAGTTTTCATGTCTGCTATGAACCTAATGAAACTCAATGTTCTGTATTTTACTGCCTCTGGTGTGATGAGTGAACTGTGCTGTGTCAATTTTTATTTAGCACTATAAATAGCACTGTCTACAACTAATCAGTCCACAACCTTTTTTCTCAGTATTACTATGATGTACTTTATAGTCTCACACTGAAACAAGTGGGATTTCTTCTGTCAGTTCTGCAGTCTGAGCAACAGCCCCTCTGTCCTTCTCAAAAAGATGAATGTCCAGAAAAGGCTGGGCCACATTTCAGGACATTAAGAAAAGATTCTGAATTAATGTGTTAAATCTATTGAAAAAAAAATGTTCTTTTCCCTTATACAAAAAGCTAAATCACAATAAACAGACTGGACTATGCTAGATTTTTTTCTTAGGATGCTCCACTTTTCAACAGACTCTGAAAATACAAATAGTTCCTTTCCTTCCTATCTCCCTAAAACAGAATGTCTAAAAATACATACAGCCATGTTACATTTTGAGTCAAGTCTTTGCCAATTTATTTACGTGACGTTCTGGCTTGTATGGATGGACAAGAAGACTAAAAGGAAGAATGCAGGCTGTTTCACTCTTTAGTAGACTCAATTTATGTCTCATACCAATGACCAACGTATAAACTTCTCGAATTTCTTGAGTTATTTTTGGAACGGAGAACCTCTCACCCAAAGCAGTTTTGCGAGTCCACAATAAAGGATGGCATATATGCATTAGAAATTTCTGCACAACTATTGATGTTTCATCAGAGCTTCCTCTCCTCTCTGAAGTGCAATCTTCCAACTAACCTTCCAGAATTAACTACTCCATGTTAACAACTGAGTTTCCCAAGTCACTATAAACAGGAAAGTGGATCTGTTTAAAGCTTTCACATAATTCTAACCACTTCACAAGAACACATGAACCATAAAGCTTTATAGAATAACAGAGGCCAAGGTTTGAGTTCGTTGCATTTTCACTTCTACTACTGATACAATCAAAGCTTTATTTAGAGCCATGAATGGATGTTCTCAACAGTCTTGTGTTACAGATCTTCTTTGACAAAAGAATTCCAGCCTCCGCAAGCTGGAGGGATAGTGGAGGTATCGATGACAGTGAAAAAAAAAATCAAAAGACATGTATGCAGTGGAAAACTGAGCTTTAGGTACTGCCTTTATGACTAAACTGGCCTCAGTTTGGCATTTACAGAAGACAGGCTATATGGAATTTAGGTACCTTTTCTTGAAGAGGGCAGCCCGTTATTTCACCCAATTGGGGGCTACATCTCTTTAAGATTAAAAAAACCCCTGTAAGTCTAGAATCGCAAGTGGCTGGCATAAAGGAAAAACAGTATGCAATGGCTCTAATTCTGTTAGATGAACCTATATGCACATAAATTGTGAAGACAATATACTTGAAAACATATTTCTGTACACCAGGCTGTGAACTAGCTCATAAAAAAAGAAAAAATAAAAAGGAAGAAATAATTTGGAATTTTTATACCACCATCTCCTAGCCACTGTTGAGTCAGTGTGTAATCTTCACACTACGTATGTATGACAGCATAACTAGGAGATTACAGTGTAATGCTTTTGCAGATGTATTGTTTAGATCCCATTTTTTTTAAGTCTTACAATACATATTACTTTAAATATTTCTGTGAAAATTAGGCACAACTGAAGATTTGAGAATCTGGGCATTAATACTAAAGTACTGTTTTCTGCCTTTTTTCTCTTCTTTCTTTTAAATTTCCTTCTGCCATTCAAGGTCATGAAGGGGGCATCAAATTGTGAATTTAATACTGTTCAGCTCTTCACAGATAATAAGGTAATGGAATAGACGAAGTGAGCATATGCCCTTGCAAGGAGTGAAAAACAAACGTGCAGAGGATTCTTCATATGCCATACCCAAGGCATACCTATGTGTGTGTGAGAGAGAGAGAAAAAGAGAGAGGAAGGGAAATAGGCCAAAGAAAAGGGCTGGGCTAATCTTTCCCTTCGTGACATGAATCATTACTACCAGGTAATTCAGTGACACAGTTCCTGCTCTATATTCTGTAGAACTATAGGATTTTTTTTTTTTTTTTTTCCAAAGTCAATGGTTTTCAATGCCAATTTCCTTAGATAAATGCCTGGGAGATGATTCACCCTGCAGAGCAAATAGTATTGCCAAAAATCAAGATTAGTTTTTCCACTTAGTTTAATTGCACTACAGGATTTGAATTTATCTTTAACTTGCTGATGCTGCTGTAGTAGATATGGGGGGGGAAGAAAAGGAGTTTGTTGCACTATTAGATGTGTACTGTTGCAAAAGACATATTAAACCAAGATTCATTTACCTCTACCTGCTGTTCAGACAGAGTTTGAAGAGTCTGCTTTCTTCTCAACAAATTCAGAAAATACTTTCTTTCAGATTTCTGTTGTTTAAAGCCAAAGAAAAATTCTTACGGCTGAGTTCATTTGCAGACATATACACTTCAATCCATTGCTTTCAGACTATTTTAGTTTATCTAAAGAATATGAGATATGACACAAGCTACTAATATACTTGAAATTCATTCACCAGAATAGCTCTTCTGTGTAAGGCTCATCATCAGAAATATTATTTTATTTAAGTGTCATCATTGAAAACCTTTGAATTAATATCTTGTGACTTGTTCACTTACCTTGCACAAAGCAGTCTCCTTTCCCATCCCAGTAGAGAGTTCAGCACAAGCGAAAATCGCAGACACACAGAATGTTAGGGATTGGAAGGGACCTCAAAAGATCATCTAGCCCAATCCCCCTGCCGGAGCAGGAACACCTAGATGAGGTTACACAGGAAGGCGTCCAGGCAGGTTTTGAATGTCTCCAGAGAAGGAGACTCCACAACCTCCCTGGGCAGCCTGTTCCAGTGCTCTGTCACCCTCAATGTGAAGAAGTTTCTTCTCATATTTAAGGGGAACTTCCTATGTTCCAGTTTGCATCCACTGCCCCTTGCCTTATCATTGATTGTCACCGAGAAGAGCCTGGCTCCATCTTCATGACACTCACCTTTTACATATTCATAAACATTAATGAGGTCACCCCTCAGTCTCCTCTTCTCCAAACTAAAGACACCCAGCTCCCTCAGCCTTTCCTCATAAGGGAGATGCTTGAAATTATTACAGGCATTATATTTTTTATTTACTTAGATAAAACTGTCTCATGTAGTTGCATGAACAGAAGTATGTGAAAATGAATGTATTTTTCTCAGGCTCAACTTATGAAAATTTTACTCATCTTAGTAATAACTATTTAGAAGTTAGGAGGCAATGTCTTATGCTTAATCACTATGTCACAGTATGGTGGACTAAAGCTGTTTAAGGGATTGTTGATTTTAGGAGGACATTTTGGATAGATTGGCTGCCATCATTGCAATTATGCTGCAACAGATTTTGTAAATGACTCCGTCAAAAAACATGTTAGACCCTCTCAGCAAACTGTCATCAACTACATGGTTCACAGTGCTTCCAACTCTACAGACATATATAACAGTGCTGAAATTAATGTTACATTTGCTTAGATACCATGATGATTCACAGTGATATTCAAAATAAGAAGACCAAAAAAAGAAGTTTCAGAGGTTACAGTCGTGCCATATGAGGGGGAAGAGATATTTTCGAAAACTAACTTTGCTGTTCAGGCTTTTTTTTTTTTTTTTTTTTTTCCCACAGTGTCCTTTTTGGCTTGTTCCTCTCTGAGAGTTAATCCTTCAATCAAGTGTTTAAAAAGAAAAAAAAATTCTCATATAATTTATTCAGCCATGAGAGAGATAGGCTGTGCTTTCTATTCAATTGTTCTGAGTGTAAAAAATGTTTACTTCCTTTTAACTTTTGTGGTGGCCAGAGAAAATGATAAAAAACAATAAAGACTAAAATCGGAAAGCTGAGTGTGACAGTTTTGATTGAAATAGCTTAATCCCCCTGCAGAGCATCAATTAAATAAATCTGGATGCAGAAAGCTGTTCCAATCAAATCCGTAGATGGTTCTAAACTGAGGAGATGTGTAAATATCAACAACAAACAAACAAAAAACTAAAGACCAAAAACAAACAAAAAACCCCCACCAAAACCACCACCATCAACAACAATAAAAACCACACATACATAAAGAAATTAGCAGAAAGGAGAACCACAGGCAGAAGGTAACAGACTCACTTGGAATTTGAATGTGTCAGAAAAGTGCTAGGATATAAAAGGGAAAACAGCCTTCTGGACCATCAGAAACAGTCTCCTGACGGCTAATGAGCTGAAAACTTTGTTATTCACAAAGCTCTCAGAAACATGCTCAGTCAATCCACCTACCCAAAGACTTGCTTTTAGTTTGGCATAATGTAGCTTTCTACAGTGGAATAGCTCTCCATTCCCTATGTATGGTGATAACTTAGATTTCTCCTAGGAAAAATGTATACACAGGTACCTTCAGTATTTTTAACCTCAAGAAGAAATTTTTTCTACCTTTGCTTTTTCACCCACACTCACAGCACATCTGTGCAACTCTGTTAGAAAGTGCTGGCTAAGGCAAAAACAGGTATGTTACCAAAAGTGTTAAAATTTGAAAATTTCTGCAAGAATAACTTCAGCTTGCAGTCCAAGTATTCATTTTTCAGGCTGCAAAATCCACCAGATTGGCCATTCCTGCATTTCCTGAAAGTGTGAATCTCAGGATATCAAATGTTTCTTAAAATACATAGAAACATTGTTCCTAAGGACAATTGAGATTTTCTTTCACATGGGGGACTTTAAACAAAGCCTCGTAGATTTCACAGATTTTGTTACTCCATAGTATCACATACTGATGAATAAGGGGATAAAAATTTATGTAGGCATGTAGTTTCCTGGGTTTTACCTACATTATATCTTTTAATCACTTGCAGTGCTGGATTGTGCTTCACTTCTCTCCACAAAAATGAAGAAAGAGGCAGGCTTCTGAGAAAGATTATATACCGAAAATGCTGGAAGCTAGGAATCTGCCAGTATCACCCCCTTGACTTCAGCTCTCCAAAACACCATGGCACTGTTTCACTCCTCCCAGCCCATGGAATGCGAGATATGAAGAAAGAGCAACCCAGGCAACACAAGGGGACTCCAAATAGCTGGCTGGCAAACAGTTATAGATTACAGGGCTCCAAAAATGTGCCCCCTCACTCTTATCCCTAAGGAAAGCCTTTTTTCTCCCCCATCATGTTAGGGCCTAGCTGTGTGCCACCCCCTCCTGTGGACATGGGGATGGGATGGTGGACTGCAGGTTGTGGCACCCAGGCTGACCTATGTCCTGGCAAACAGAAAACTGAGGATGTGTTTGGGCCCAGATGGTGTTATTGCGTTGCTGCTTGCTGGTATGCACCGTCCACAGCATCACTCACTGCACAGTTGGCAATCCCTAGTCACCTCTGTCTGGCACAAACAATTGAAGCCTGGCTTTCACAGAGGCTTGACTCCTGTATCAAAAGAAAAAACAATTAAAAAAAAAGTGTTCAGAGTTTTAAAATAAATTAGACATTATTTGCTGCACAGTATCGGGTGACTGTCAGTTAGTTCAATGATGAAACCAAAGCTGAAATCATGATTTGAAAATCATAGTAATCCATTACTGAGCTGTTACTGCCTTTTTTTTTTTAAAATTCTGCTTTGTACCATAACAGCAACTTGTATTATATTTTGCCTTTTTTTTTCTTTTTGAAAAGCTTTGCAAAACTCCTAACACAAGCTCTTCTATCAGTTGAGCAGATATCTTTTTTGAAAAATGAATCAGCCTTTGATTTATTTAATATTAATCTAGACCTGTTTTGTAGCTAGAAATTGTGTAAACCTTCAATGTACTTATAATATATGCTTGGACAGACTTTACCATCTCTTCAGACTGAATTTTAATGTTTTAAATAATACCAATATATAAACCAGATGGAAATCAAACATAAGAAAAGGACTGACAAGGATTTGCCAAGACAGGAGAATGTTAAACAAGTAAAAAGAAAAGTACATGAGGGAAGAATTATGTGTCACAATACAAGCTGGGGAAAAAAAGAGAAAACTAATTCAGCACTGATATAAGTGAAGGACAAGAACTGATGATACATGCAACGATAAATACAAGACCACAGCTAGTCTCCATCAGAAGAAAGCTGGTGGAGTCTCAGGTGAGTTAGGGGGGCTCATGGGAGGAGACTGCCCCTGTTACTCTTCTGATCACACAATGGGCTAAAACAACCAGGCCAATAAAGAATGTTTCTTTTTCTTTCTTGCTTGCCAAGTTAGTCTCTTGCTCTTTTAGAGAGCTGATTCAAATAATTATGTGATCAGACAAGTGCCGCAGAGAGGGTAAAGTAAGGCAGGCAGGTAAGAGAGAAGGGAACAAGTCATGCATCTTTCAGTGCAGAAGAGCTGTTTATTTAGCACAAGTCATCTTATGAAAATACATCTTCAGGGATTTGTTCACGAAATGCCTTCGCAGAAGAGCCAGTCTACTTCTGACATGCCTAGACCAAGTAAGGGCAGGATTTGCAGAAAGCCTTCTGTGCTTGAATTTTTAGAACCGCAGAATTTTACTTTGTGCAGCTTTTCTCTTTCATAGTGGTAAAATGGTCGTCTGAAGACAACCTGTGTCAGAAAAATACAGAACTAGCTACTACAGAGTTTTCTACGAGCATTTTTGTCCTTCAAGTGGAACATAGCTGTTTGTATACATTACCAAAGATCGCTGCAAATAAAAATACATCACTCTTAATTTTAAACACCTTGTAAACATCATCACTTCCTTTACACATGAATATAGTACATGCTAGGAGCTGAGCAAAGAGGTTGAGAATATTTTAATCACAGGTTCACACCTGAGACCAGAACCTATGTGATAGCTGGATGTGTGGACTGGTCTCTGAAGATGTATCTTCTACTATCGGTCTTTACCAGCCACGCAAATCTTCCTGGACCGGCTTTATCCTAAGGCGTTCTCAGACTAGTCTTTGCTCATAAGTCACACAGTTTGTATTTACTTTGTCTAAAAACTCAATCAAATCTAACAGTGTTCTGACTGACTGGAGAACAGACCTGGCTCAGAGATGTCAGAGAGGTTCTGCTGACTGCTATGAACAGAGGTCAAGCTGATGAATAAAGTCTGATTGCTGCAGGGACAAAGGCAAAACCTTAATTGCTGGAAAAGTGGAAAGGGTGGGTATAAAGCGTGTGGAGCAAGTTGAAAGAGAGACCCAAAAAGGAGATTATTTTAGCTACTTTTTCAGGATTTATTTAAGGTATTTTCTAGTTTGCTTAATTTGATGAATGATTTGAAGCACTGTTTTGGTCTTCCCAGTCAGCCTGGGAATGTAAATGTATCATAGAACAAGGGTAAAACTTTTCTAGTTGTAAATCATTTTTGTTCAGTGTAATTTTGCAGTAATTGTTGTCATGTGAAAGTAGTTCTTCCATTTGAAGGGGAGAGTTCTTTCCGTATATCTTCGTTTCCATCATGTTAATTGGTAAATATTGAAATAGAATTTACAGCAACTCTTTTACCAATTTGATTAGCCAAAATTATGAAACAGCCTCTGCTGAAATGGTAAATATTTTTACAGGCTTTTGTAGAAGGTAGTCAGTGTTAAACCGTTTATAAGAAGTAAAAGCTTGTAAATTTTGAAGTTAAACATTTTTCTAAGCTTTCTAAGCAGACCAATTTTTGTCTTTCTTTACTAAAACTGTCATGTGCTACTGAATATCATCTCCTAATAATCCAACAAAAACAATCGGATCCTGTGTATCTCTGCCTAAAAGGTAGGATGACTCTTCTGAGACTGTTCCTGTGAGACTCCAGAGAACATACCTTTGAAATGACAGATCTGCTTTTCAGTTTCTCCTTGAGAAAGCAATCCATGAATCCCCTCCATTCTGTCTTCATTGATGTCTCTGGATTATTTTTACCTGATATTTAGCTGTAATACGCTGCTGTCCCCAGGGAGGTGGCATTTCCAAATTTTTCCCTGAAAATGCTGTGAATAGCAGTTGGAATGTGGAGGCACAGTAACAGCTGTTTACAAAGTGTATTGGCCAAAATGTGCACACTTCTCCAAGAAAATATTTTAAACAAGTGAGTTTTATATGTAAGTTTATATGTGAGTTTTATATATAAATTATCTTATCTATGCTTGCTATTCCATTCCATTCTTTATGCATGCATCGGTATTTATGTCCTTAACTATTTTGCAAGCCAAGTGACGGACCTTTTGCTGCAGATTCAGCACTTGGTCTTGCAGAATCCCAAACTAGCAAATCCACACAGATCAAAGTAATGCCACGTCAGATCAGATCTAGACATGGGAAAAGCACATTAACTCAATAATTACATCCGAACTAATAATCCCCAAATCTCAACAGGGCTCCAGAACTGTAACATCTCGGCATCATGTCTAAACACAACCTAGATTACACCTGACAGCTCAGTGTTTCTGCTTTATATTGCTGTGCACTTTCCAGGCTAGGGTTAGGACAGATGAAGTCCACATCCCACAAAGCCCTCACTGACATTGTGCTGTCAGTTTCTCTGAGCTTCGTAAATCTTCCTCCTCTATTCAAGGTTAGAGGACTTGTAATGGCCTAACATAGATCTTAGATTTAAAATCAGAAAAAAAAAAATAATAATGCACCATCACCTGTCCTGTAGATAAATTGCAATTTACCTGTTTCTGCTCAGGTATGCTTTTTTTTCCATTCCTTGCCTGTCTATTTCTTGTAATGACTATCCAAGTAGCAAAAAACCCACCAAAATGAATATACACACAGAAGCAGGCATGATGTTCATTAAAAGATAGCTGATACTTTCCTGTCCGTATTCACCCAAATTTACCATTGTCATCATGATGCCTTCCTATTGATCAAATTAATTCACATTTATAGTGAAGAACCCTCATTTTTTAAGGAGCCAGAGGCATTTTTTCCATTTTTCCATCCTTCTTACTGAGGGAAGTTGATGAAGATGTCAGTCATGACAGAAAGACATAAACTACCCATGTAACAGAATGTGCCAGTCATTTAAAAAACAGCATCATGTTGGTCTCCTAAGGCAACAGCATTCCTTGCGGGTGTTGGTACATACAGACTTGCCAGTTGTGGCTGCACAGGACAGGAAGTTCCTAGTAAGCTGAAGCTCAGTTGTATTTTGAGAGCCCAAACTCTCTGTTCAACACTGTGGAGAAATGAAGTTCTGTATTTATGTTATACTACTTGTACTGCTGGAAGCGGCGCTTTACAATGTACAATTGTCTTCTGGTGCTTCTATTTCATGCTGCACAATTGTATCTTCTCACAGACCACTGAAAGACACAACGCATTCGTTTTGGATGCTGAGTTAGTTCAACAACATTGATCAAAGAATTTTCTATTAAATTTAGTTTTGGCAGCAAATTAACTCAGGCACAAGTTTCCTCTAGAATACTGTCGGCATCTGATTTGATACAAACCAGTGACACTCTGATTTCAACATATGGGAAACATTTCCAATACCTAACACAGTTTCTTAGAGCTGCAAAGAGTTTGAGATGGCAAAGGGTTCCTCAATACATTGATATTGCAACATTGCGATTAAGTGCTTTCAAATATTTAGTACAGCATAAAGATGTGACAAGGCAGCATTCTTCATATTCCTTTTTCTCTCCCCGCTTGGAGCTAACTGTGTTATCTGTAACCCTGAATATTGTGTTGGTTGCTACGTGAAGTCTAGTGGCTATATGACCATGTTTGTTTGGTCAGCATGCATTTTTATGCCTCATACATTGCTGGTACTTATCATGTGAAGAGCTCTTGCAGAACGTGTTATATTTTATTTTCCTGTATCACTGTTGCTCAGTTGTAATTCAGAGAATATAGCCCATTTTCTCTGGGATGATGTATCTATCTATCAGATAAACGTAGGCTGCAAGTCCAACATGATTTATGGAAAATTGTGTTTATAATGAATAGTCCTGCTAGAGAAAAATAGATTAAATTGTGCTCTAAATTACACAAAAAAGTTTGTCTCTGTGTCATTAAGTGCTACCCCAAGTATAATTTAGAATAATTTGGGGGATGATCCTTTATATACCTCAATATCTCTGTACTGATCTCAAGTCACCATTTACAAATGCTCATTACATTAAAATACACTTCAGATAAGGGAAAATTACCATACAAATAACTTCCAGTCCTCATTTCCTTCATGTTTCTTACCCACTTAGGATTTTTCTTATGATATTTTCATACAAGAAATCATATGAAATTTAAATACATTCTATTATTGTTTTAATGTGAACTGATTTTATGCAACTTGTCTAACATAAAAGAAACAGGTAATGAAAAAGGCTGGTAAGGACTTTTTCACTGAAGATTCAAGTCTGCCTTCATTTCTATCTGAGCACTGCACTGTTTTGATATGGAAGTTTAAAAAGTGTACAATAGAATCACACAAGTTTGGCAATTGCTTTGTTTGCTTATGGGACAAAACAATTTGACTTATTTGCCACAATTTTCTTTGCTTACTCTTGATGTTGAAACTGTAGTGACTTCAGTGAAAAAAAAAAAAAAGGTTAGATACTGTAATTAATTAAACTGGCAGAGGCTAATTTGTATTGACAAAAACACTGGTGTTTTGCCAGCCTAATTTCCTTTGGGATGTATTGTTTGAACCACAGTCACACTGCAACCTTCAAAATTTGGAATGCTAGGAAACATGGTGATTCCTACGTACATAAATCAGCAATTAGTAGTTTGCAAAGGATGCCTGTTCTTTTCTTCCTTACTCTCACCTCCTTCCATACCTGCCTGGCAGGGGGGCTGCAGCACGCACTGTGTCTCAGCTGCATCCCAGGACCAAGCCGAGCTATGCCTGTGGGCAGTGACACAAATGTTTCATTTCCCTCTCTGTGAGTCTTGTAAATTTCACATAATTGAGCCTCTTGCCTTATGTCAGGTCGTACTGATGGTGGTCAACAGTTCAAAAAGTGAGACACACAGGCAGGTAACACAATTTTTATAGGCCTTGTTTCCTCAGGGAACTAGGCAGGAAACCAAATGAAGAGCATAAAGTTCAACTAAATAAAATAAACTGTGGAATCACAGAATCTGTATGTGAAAGCTGATTCAGTGGAGACAGACTTTAAACAGTAGATGAAGATTTATATGGGTGTTTTTCTCTGAAGGTTCCAACAAAAAAAAAATGAAAGCTATACTCAAACCTACACAGATCAGTACATAATTTCTGTATTTTTCTGAATTACTGCTCTTTAATCTGTGGTGTTTTAGGCAGAGATTTAACAGATAGTTTGGATTCTATCTAATCTGTCTTGGCTGGCTGCTACATTGAAAACAACCCAAAGCCTGAAAAAAACTCATCTGGATTAAAAAGATCAAACATTAAGTGAAACAATCTGAATTAATGCCCGTTCTGTTTCATTTGCTGGAAAGTGTAAGAATAAAGGGAATGAAAAGCCTTTGATTCCAAAGTCAGGACCAGCTACCTGATGCACTGTGACAACATCTGGAAGCCAAGCTTCAGATCCCTATGCCCTCTCACTCCCCAAATCACATGTCCTCTCCTGTTGTATAGCATACCATCTAGTACAAGAGAGCTATACAGATCTCTCCATAGGATGACTAGCCTCATTTTATTGATTTACAGGCAATATATCCTGTTCCTAAAGCAAGACAGATACCATGGCATTGCTTTAGTTCATTTCTGCTTGACATTAAATTCCAGAATGATATGTTTTAGGTTGTATTAACACTGGTCTCAAAAGCAATATGCTTCACTGAAATGCTCTTACTAATAAATAAAAAGGGAAAATAAATTATCTTTCTAGCTTTTAACATTATTTTAAAACCCACGGTATCATTATGAGGTTCATTTTCTATTTTAACACAAAGAACCAGAACAGCTGACTTCCAACATTTTGATTTAGTCTCCTTGTGAGTAGATGAAGATGTACTTTACTCTGGCCTGAAAGAACATTGGGGAAAATTAAATTTAGGTGCAGTGTTCCAACTCCTTGCCATAAGGAATAACTGCATTCTACAGACACTCAAACTTTGGGATGAACATTACTCCAGGAGACATAGTGACCACATATGTTCCAAAAAAACCTGTTTGGGGTGAAAATATACTGTGATCAGTGCTCAGTGGCCAAAAGGTTGAAAAGCTACAGTCATATAACTGCATGATGCTGCATGTTGACATTCAAAATAAACAGCGTAACCACTAGCAGAGCTAAAAGTGGGGTGCAGAAGTTCCTTGGTTCTATGAATAGTAGTTGGTGCTCTATCTAGGAAAACTTCTATTTTAACAACTACAGAATTAGAAGTCAATAAGAACTCTTTCCAAAGTATACTCATAAAGAGACAGAAATGCTGTGTATTGGGATAATTCATTTATCCTTTTAACAAGTCTGATAGCTATTGCACAGTAAACCCAGTGATTTATTTCAAGCATTTTGCCAATAACCTCTTCTGAAGCTTCTGCATTCTAGGAGGAAAGAAGCATTTTAAACACTTTCATTTTGGTGGAATAGACCATTTCATAAAGAACATACCAGAATGGATGTGCTGAACACTTTTTTTTTTTTAATAAGAAAGAAAAAATTGATGTATTGTAAATATGGTAGTGGTGAAGTGCAAAGGCTTTTTCTGATAGTTCACATCGCAAAAGGGAGAGTACTTGATGGGTGCTGCTTTTCCTGTGTGCATATTCAAAAGGGTTAAGCAACAGTTTTTAACATATAAAGGAATATCGAGCACATATTCTATGCTTCTTAAGCTATCTTAAAATGCAGTTCAACAGCTGAAATCCAGGAAGCATGACAGCATCTTATAATGAGATAACATTGCACAAACCACCATAAAATACTCTATGGATCACTTATTTGAGATTATATTTCAAAAACAGTACACCGTCTGAAAACACAGGCTGATTTTCATGCTCTTACACCATAGCAACTGTCTCTGCCTCTTTTCTCATTACAGTGGTAATACAAAGTATCTTGGCTGCAGACAGAGATGACAGATTTTATTATAGCTCCATTGTACACTTACTGCAAAGTCACCAATACATTATGCTTTCAATTTTTTCTCTGTAGAGGGATATGATTTTGCAGTTCAATTAATAATCTCTTGGAAAAATTAAGGGCTGAAAGCCAAATAAAAGATAACAATTGTTATTACACCAAAAGATTTACATAAGAACATAATGGGTTTTTAACATGAAATATAGACTTTTTAACAGAAAAATGATGATGTGCTAGGTTAGTGGAGTGGTGCGACTAAGAAATACCTTGCAACTGCAAACAATGTAATTTCAGTATTAATGGCACTGTCAGACTGCTTAAAAACACTTCGTAAAATTAAAAAAAAAAAAAACAAACCAAAAAAAACCCCCAACCCTCTAAATAACCTGTAAGACATGCATTTGACCGAGACAAGAGGTGCATGAGCCTTTTAGAGCTCTTCGATTTTGGCTGCCTGTGGCTTGCAGTTAGTCAGTACAGATTCTTGTCTGAAGTAGTATTTTCTTACCTACTTCATTCTCTGTAGGTGTAAGATGTTTTGGAATCCACTATCATTAAAATATCACTGATGTTCAGGTCAATGAAGCCATTTTGATTACAGTCTTTTTGCTTCCTACAGACAGCAAGGAAAATGCTTATCTGGGATTTATGCCGTTGCGAATTGTTGAAGGCACTTGTAACAATTCAGGAATATAGAACATGCATTCCTTGACCATGAAGATGGTGCACTATTTGTGGGTCTGGTGGAGTGATTCCTGCTTCCAAATCGCCTAATGGCCATGGAAATGACACTGATCTAAAAGAGCAAATGTTCTTTTCTCTCACATTCAGCCTAGACACGGTTTTCTAGTCGTGCGTTAATGCCAAGATATGTTAGTTTTTAAAAAAAGGCAAAAACGGGGTGAATTTGAAAGTCTTTCAGAGACAAAAACAGATTCACAAGATAGTCAATATTCATTCGAGTGGACAGACAGACAAGAACCCAATTCTACATAGGCTGTAAATTAAATTCCCAACCAGATTTATATGCCCAAATGTCTAGTAGTTATACTACATGCTGTAATTCTGCAGCTAGTGTGTAGCTGCTGTCTTAATTAAGTTGAGCAAAATGCATTCTTTCACTCAGTAAAGTTCAGCAATAACCCAGGGCTCAAATTTTATTACTTTTGGACCTGGAAAAATAAAAGGCTTTTCCTTACAAGCAATTGATTAGATAGAATTAAAGGGAATGGAGGAAAAGAGTTATTTTCTTGGTGGATAATTTGTAAATATGCAAAAATTCTGAATTTGCAAAATAACTCATAGCAACATTTATGTCCTTTACACTTGTCAAGATCTGCACGAGAGAAGGAACTTGGTATTTTAATCCACATTCCAATATGCCCTAATAAAATTAATCTTGATAAAATTAGTCTCCAAATATTTTCATGTACTTGAAGTTATTTTGATCATACACTGACAACAAGCTTTGGAACAGTGGGAATTTGTTCTTTTTTACATCAAGGGCCTGATGTTCAACAAACCAGAGTACAGGGTTCTGTCAAAATTAAACTCTTACCTGTAAACTCAAACGTATACTATGTTTCCTTGAAGACAATACCTATAGAGTGACATGCTACTTAGTGGTGCTATATTTCTGGAAAGCTTTTGTGTGTGTTTGGAACACCTGAAGTCAAATTACTTTTACAGCTGTGACAAAATATTGAGCACTTTTAAAAGAATAAAGTAAAAAAGGAACATTCAATTGTATAAACACAACAGAGTGAAAGCCAGAAAGGTTTTTCTTCGATCCATTATTTTTTTTATCCTCTTTTTATATCTAGATACCTGAGATTCAGTGTTTATCTTATTTAAGCTTCTATAATTAAGACAGATGGAGTCAGTACTTCCTGGATAGCCATCTCATGTGTTGCAGGATGGTTTAAAATGCTGTAGGACTTTTTTACAAATTAAGAAAGTAGTAGTGATCAGTGCAAGTGTCTTACAAAATCAGTGATGCTGGCTGCTGTTCCTCTGATAGCCTTCTGTCTCATTTGGCATGTAAAAATACAGCTTTAGAGTTATATCACAAGAGTAATAAATTATAAGAATAATAAAACCTGGCATCTAGCTGTCATTGTAGGAAAGCTGAATGTGAGAAAGCAATTAATGCTGATTTATTTCCAAACAACAATGGCACAACCATCTTCATAAATAAAATTCAATATTTTGCCTTCAGTATATGTGTAATCCTACTGAGTCAAAACCAGCAGTCTAGTTCCTGTATGGTACATAGATTGTGAAATCAGATGTGTACATTTAGGCCCAATACCAAAATAAAACAGGAAATAATTATTAAGTTAGAAAAAGAACCCAAGACTGTAAACAAACACTGGGGTCTCAAAGAGGTTGTCAATAAGAAATAAATGTGATGGTGCCATCAGAGTTTTTTCTGGTGGAACTGAGATTCAAGAAATGTTCTGTCTATGTTTCCCACTTGGCCATACATCAGTGCTTCCTAAGGCAGTCTTCCTACTCTGTTCATGAATACTATTACTGCCCTTCCATTCAGTTTCTTCTACATACACACCTGTGTGCATGGAGTCAAAGCCTTTATATCCAGAGTATTAGAAGCCATGAACCTTTTCATATTTGGCTCCATTTTAGAATTATTTATTTCATTTAGATCTGCCTTAAAAGAAGGCTGTTAGCAAGCTGACCCATCCAACAAGGTTACCCAAAATTAAAATAAAATTCACACTTTATTCCATGAATACTTAGTGACGGTACTAACCCCTCATAATTATCACTTAGAGTACTTATTTCAATAAGGGAAGTTGCATCGTGGGAACTAGAGATGTAACAGTTGTTTGCATGTATTCTTTGAGACTCCCATATTCTGGACAGTCAGCCCATTCTACTGCCAGGTCCCTATAACACCCAGCTCATTGCAAGTATTTATGATGTACATGCTCTATGAGCAGACCTATCTTCTTTGGGAGAGCAGACTTCCGTGACATAAATAAGGGCCATTTTTAAAAAATCTATCCAAAATTTATTGCACTGGGCACACCCAAAGGACTGTTTTAAAGTTTGCCTCCTGAGAGCAGGTGTCACTGGGCAGGAAATTCTGTGCCATCTCTTTTTTTTCAAAAAGATTTATTTTGTACAAAGTGAAGCTGTCTCAAAGATCTCCCATCTCCTAAGAAATGAAAAACTTCCTGTTGCCTGCTTGTTTTTCTCAGAAGACACAGAAAAAAGTTGAAAGCAAGTTCATCATGGACTTAGCCACAAAAGTTGTGTATTTTCTTTGCAAGAAATATTATCTGTTTAGTTCTTACAAGAAAGGAGTCTTCAAGAAAGTATCTCTATTTTCAGGAAGAAGTTTGGGCATTAGCAAGACACTCTTCTACCAGTATATTGTAGGGGTACCTACAGGGTATACCCTTAGCAAATAATCTGGATAACACCATCTCATCTGTTAAGAGGAGAATGTAAGTGTAAATAGTATGCATGTGGATTGAATACACAAAACGGAGTTTGTTAAGTGGCAGAATCACAATCAGCTGAATTAAACAGTAAGAAGGGAATTAGAGACTTTAGACATGAAGAAGGAATCAGCCTGAAAAGAAGTGTAAGAGAAACAAGAAGATACCTAAGTGTAGGGAGAAACGAAGTGGAAATAGCAGCAAACAAAACCCTATGTGCATATGTACCTGGAGTTCATATATTGTCACCCCTATATAAGGTATGCCCCCAAGTGGAGTATTTCTGTTAGACTGCACCTTATTGTGTATACTGGCTTCTGTGGTCCCATTCTGAAATGGCCACCTTCTCTATCCTGCACTCATCCATTAAGATATGCATTATTTCTCAGACTCCACTGGAGAGGTTTCTTTATATGTCTACGAAAGACCCAGGTTAACATATACGCCATTTTCAAGAATGTCCTCATATTTATCATTCTGAAATACTGCTAAATAATTTGCCTTTGCCTAGAGCTTTGTTTCTCCAAAATGATTTACAGGTTTCCCTGGGGTTCTTGGATTCTGGTATGTGAAACATAGGAAAACACGTTGTGGACAAACTGGATGTGGATTTAGAGGTACAGGAAGCTTTTGTATATGTGACAGAACATCTATGTGTGTATTTAAACTTCTACTAGCCTCTGAAAAGTTACTGAAAGTGCTGTTTAAGACAAGTCCTTTCTGTATGCAGAATTACTAGCTATCAGAAAGTACACTGATTCTTTATCTTGAAAGTACATGCAACTGTGACGCTTGGAAACACATTCAGTCTCCAGTTTTAGTCCAGATGCTGCAGAAATTATGTTAGAGTTGTATTTAATTGTTAAGGGCACAATCTTTGTTCATATAGAGGCTCTCTGCTTTTCTCTCTCTCTCTTCTTTTTTTTTTCCATTCCTTTCTTCTTTTTTATTTTTAATAGCATGAGAAAATTCTGTGAATATCTGGTCAGAATCACACACATTGTCTCAGCAGAAGATGATATGAGTAGTAGTGTCATGCCTGTAGTGATACCAATATCGTATGATGCAGGTAGTCCAAAGGATCATTCCTTACAAAGAGTAAGATGAAAACTAGTGCACTTGCAGTGGACTTAAGCCGGATGTTTTGCAGTTGCTTCTCAGAAGCTTCAAAGGAACTTTTCTTTTGGAAAGACACAAATCAATGATAGTTTTAATGAAGAATATAAGAAACAGTGCTGGCACTTTCAGACTTGGCTGCCATTATAATCCTGGGCTTTTTGAAGGCACAGGAGAGACCTTTGGGTGCAGTTTAGAAACCAGGGCTGTGAGAGTCCTTGAGGACAAAAAAAAAAAAAAAAAAAAAAAAAAAAAAAGAGGAGGATCTTCTAAGGAACTCTAGTTCAGCAGACACTACTCTTTCTGTCAGATCTTAAGGCATTAAGTAGAATAGGGGTGTGTTACCATAGATATTCACTAGTATATAAAAGAACAGACTTCCAAGCAGCAGAGCACTGAGAAAAAGAAAAAGAAAAAGAAAAAGAAAAAGAAAAAGAAAAAGAAAAAGAAAAAGAAAAAGAAAAAGAAAAAGAAAAAGAAAAAGAAAAAAAAAAAGAAAGAAAAAAAAAAATTAGTAAAGGCCAGTCAAGCAAGTAAGTTGTCAGTCTTTGAGCTTGCTTTAAAGGATGTTACAGTAGTAACATAAGATTGTCATTTTGCCATTAACAGAGAAAGTTAAATTTTCTTTATGTGTTCAGAAAATAAATTTTCATGTTTATTTTATTTGCCACTCACAATATTTTAGTAGTGCTTTAGCAGTGCTAAAAATGCCTCTTTATGAGTGGTTTGCATAGGTCACTAGCTCACTAACCACTTCCCCCAAAACGCATCCTTATCAAAGAAATAACTGTTACCGATTCCAGGGAGTAAATGTTCAGGGATTCAGTCCTTCACAGTTATACTGAGACTCTCAGTTCTAACTGATATTAAGCATATCCTGTCTTCACATGATCGCAATTTATATGCAAGCACTCTCTGAGGAGTACTTACTTCTGGAACTGCAGTGTCATGAAGGCTCAGTAAATACCCTTAGCTTCATTTCTAGATTGGATATTGGAAATGGACAAAAAAAATCCTTATATATTCTAAAGGAAAACTGTCTTGAATTTTGTACTCTAACATGTTATTGATTCATTAAAGTTGCTGGAAGAATACTCTTCACTGCAGTATGTATTATGTCTAATACTTGATTCCAATACTTGTTGTCATTCTATTCTTCAGCAAGATATTAAACAAAATGAATTGCCCTTGGCAGGATGACAATGAAGATAAATGTCAAAACTGCTTAATCCAAAAGTAAAAACAACTATCTAAACATGCAAGTTCTGTGCCTGCAATCTTTGTGGCTCTAGATAATATACTATCTAAAAAATTCAAACATTAGGATTATATTTTTATGCAGCTACAATTCTAGTACAAAATATGTTTGTATAAATATACATCTATATAAACAGATTAAATACCAGTGTAACAAAATCTGGCATGATGCTGTCTTGGTGGACAGCTCCGAACGGGCAAGCAGATGATTCAAAATGGTTGAGCAAATAAAGCTTATTTTGGTTTAAAAAGAAAATTAAATTAAAAACTGAAAAAAAGAACCTGATATCTGATTTATACTAAGACAAAAATAATAGACTAGAATTTATGTGGATAAAGCTGGCCACCCACATTAGCTTTCCAAGTGTTCTTTGTACCCGAGAACTTAAGATTTATTTGTACCAGAGAATTAAAGGAGATTTCAGGTATCAGAACAAATGATAGTTAACAAAATAATAATATTAAATCCTTAATAGGTAAAATTTCAAAGCTACTACTACTACTACTAAAAGACATCTCTGGTAAGCTGATTGTCTCTATGAAGACAAAGTAGTACATGAACACACAGAAGGAGAACAGCAGGTGATATCTGTAGTCCTCATTCTTGTGCATCTATGTAATAAGTACATTTTTATCTAAAACATGAGTCTAGAGGGTACAAAGAACGCATTACCTCTGCAGTTCATGCATTCGAAATTCCCTGTGTTCTTATGTTTCTGCCTGGAGCCCAAATCTTTCTGTCCTTAGAGACACCATTAAATTGCATTTCCTGCTTCAATCAAAATTAAAATATCATCCCCTCAAGGATTATACTGATGCCCAATTCATACTAATGGGGCTCTGAAAACATTTTGAAGACATATTTTTGCTCAGAAATGTTCACACTTAAATTACATATTCTGAGTAAACTCATCTGTACTTGTCTCCACTTTGTCAATATGATCCCCCCAAAAGAAAAATATACTAGTTGCTCAGCTAGGTTCTAGAAAGAAGACCTATTAAATATTAATGCAGACAAGTAGAAATGATAAGCTAGTAATATTTGTTGGAATTTAATGAATATGAGAAGCTATGAAGATTTTATTTTCTATTTATCTGAGCAAATTTTTTAGCATCAGTGTGGTTTCTGATTATGGCAAATATGACAAGGTTATAATAATAAATTATTTTTTCCTCTATGTTTCATAGAAGTCCTGGTAAAAAACAGCTTATATGTTGCCTTTACTGTTTATGCTCAGTGAATCTAGCTATAAAGTAATAAATTATTTTTAAACAAGAACATGAATCATTGCTCAAAACTTATTTCAGTGATCTTCTTGAATAAAGAAGGAGTCATCTTATGTAGCTTCGGTTAACTTCAGTGTTTAATCAGTTTCCCATCTGCTCCTGCTTTGTGTATATCCAGAAGATACTTGTAATTCTCACGTGATACATCTCAAATAATAAGAAAGAAACATTATTTGTTTTCAGCCCTTTTCCCACTCACATCTCACTGTGATCCTCCCAAGAACCAATGATCCTTCTTCTTTATTTTGAGAGCTGTCCTACAAGTAGACAGACATTAATTACTCAATTTGCTTGCTCTAGACTAGTATAAAATAATAGTGGTGGGGAGAGAAAGTCTTATTTTCATTTAAGAAAATCCTTTTCCATCATGCTGTCACTGGAAAGTACAAGAACAAATTGTCTTTATACCTGTGGCAGGACATGCATATGTTTGCCCTGCTAGGTATCCACGTTAAGTGGAAGTGATAACCAAGTCCCAAGCAGTTTAATTTTTTTCTGCCCTTCATGATGATATTGTCCACACAGATAATCATCTATTTTCATATGCATATGGGCTGAGCACAAAGGAATTAAAAGCAAATTCAGATAATGTGCTCAAAGAAGTTCCGTGCCTGCCTGCCTGACAGACTATTTTGGTCTCAAATCTTCATTCAACAGAACAGGTAATACTCAATGTTTGCAAATCCCATGTTATTTTAAGTTTTTCTACAGTGTTTTGGTTACAACTTTTAAGTAATTTATAAAATCTGGTAATGTTTTCACCTGAGTCATCCTCCTGTGTCAGGTAGCCTCTTTGGTAATACTTTTGTGTGCCATAATGAGCCCTGAAATCCTAACATATGCCAAAAGCATAACTTTCACGTTTACTCTTGGGGTCTCTCCCACCTTCTTGTATCATGTTACTTGCCTCCAGTTGATTACTAAGTAACATTCAAATTCCCAGCCTCATATCCCATTTGACAGCTTCTCACCCATTTATAGAAGGGTCATTTAAGTCACTCTCCTGCTTCTGTGCTTGAACAGTGCATAAACCTTTCCTGTCAGATTACTGCATGCTTCAAGACCTCTAAAGATGAAGACTGTGAGACATATTCCAATGCTTTTCTGTCCTGAACTTTCTCCTTATATCCAGCTTGAACAGGTCTTCATGCCATTTGGCAATTATTTCTTGTCCTCTTCAGTTCCACAGGGCTGCTGCTTCCAGCAGACTGGACTGGTTGTCTTCACAGAGTACACAGTTAAAGACTGCTGAGGGAAGGTAGGCAGTAAAGAAGCAGCAGAGGAGACGTGTTACGCAAAGGAGATCTTTGACTGAGCAATAGCTGGTGTGAAACCAAGGAGGTGTTTGTGAAGACACTCCAAGTCTAGGTCAAAGAGGACGCAACACTGATGATGTGATGGAGCTCTGTTACAAACTACCTGACTAAGATGACATCTCGGAGGCTGTCTACAGACAATAAGCAGGAATCCCCTGATAGCAACCATTGATCCGTATGGAAGATTTTGACCACCTGGATATCTGCTGAATAGGCAATACACTTATTAAAGTCACCCTAGAAGTGTCTAGAGGGCACTACTTATGATTTGCTAATGCAAACACTAGAGGGGCCAACCACAGAAATACTCTACTTGACCTGCTGCTCAATGAGGAAGAAATGGTTGTGAATGTGATCACAGATGTTAGTTTAGTTTGCAATCACTGTGAGAAGACTGAGATTGAGATTTGGAGAAAGGCTGAGAAGGTAAGCCATGAACTTGGACTCCAGATTTCAGGGCAGCAGATTTTGGCTTACTTAGAAAATTGCTCGGCGCATCCTCTTGGAATATCCTACAAGGGGCACACTAAATAGCTAGCTGACTTATAAAGCAAACTTAGTTGGACCTTGGGTGCAAACCACCCGGTCATGCAGGAAAACCAGGAATTTAAACCCAAGGCCAGAACTTCTTAAAGAAATGCTATTATAGAAGAAATTATACAGGAAGTGAAAACAACAACAGGAAAGAAAGGAAGACTATAAAAGCATTGCTTATGCTGTTAAGGATAAAAATCACAAAGGCCAAGACTTGATTAGAGCTAAAACTAGTAAGGGTCATAAAAGGTAAGAAGAAGAGTTGTTGTAAGTATGGTGATATCAGAAGGAAGTTCAGAGAAAATAAATGCTGCTGAATGGGAGAGACAAATGACAGACAGATGATATGGAAAAACCTGAATTATTCAATGCTTTGCTCATCTCAGTCTTTGCAGGCAAAGCTAACTTCTGCATGTACCAGCCTGGTTTTGGAAGAAGGCAGACAGGAGATCAACAAGTTCGGAGATCAACAACTTAAAGAAGCTGGGCTTACTCAAATACAGGATACTGGATCAAATTCACCTGAAGATGTTAAAGGAGCTGGCTGAAGTGAGCACAAGGCTACTCTCATCTATCAAAATCACAGAAATCAAGAAAGGTCCTCAACAAGTGGAAAAAGGCAAACATTCTGTCCATCTTAAGAATTAAGGGATATCAGGAGAACTCTAAACCAGGCAGCCTCACCTTAGACACTGGAAAGATCACATATGACATGCATTTGGAATTAATTTCCAAACATGTGAAAGACAAAGCAGTTGTCAGGAATGATACACACAGATTTACCAATGCCTAATCACGCTCCTCCAGCCTTAATGACTTCCATGACGACACACAGGATCAGTACTGGTGTCCCTTCATCAGGGACTTGAATGATGACACTGAATGTAAACTTGACAAATTTCTGGATGATGTTTCATTAAGAGGAGTGACTGACATAATGAACAGCACAAATTCAAGCTAGCAGGATCTTGGGAAATTTATGGATTGCACCAAGAGAAGCATCATGAAGTTTAACAGGCCGAGAAGGTCCACACTGTGCAGGGGGTGGAATAGTGGTGGCTGATTGAGACTGACTAGCTGAGAAGCAGCCAGGCTGAAAGGACCTGAGGGTGACAGTTCACAGGGTGAACAACAAGCTTTTGCCCTGAGCTAGATGAACTTTGCAGGATGCTCAGCAGAGGACTACAACAGTAAGGGGCCTAAAGCACATAACTGACAAGGAGAGCTTGAGTGAGCTGAGTTGTTTTTAGTCTTACAAAGTTAAAGGCCACACTTGAAGTACAGTTGCAAAAATAGAAGACCTAAACTCTTTGCAGCAGTAGCAGACAATATATAAGGGACTACACAAGGGACTGTGGCCTTGAAGTGCAAGCTAGGCAGATCAAGTTGTATACATGGAACAACTTCACAGTGCAGTACTACACCAGGATATTCATAGAAAGTCTGGATACACCATCAGAGAAGGTTATGAAGACAAAGCTTTCATTGGTCACCTCCAAGGGGAAACTGGAACAGATCATGTCCAGAAATCCCTTCTAAACAGTATTTTTATCATTCCTTGGATTTTCTGTGGACACAGCTACCCTAATGGCAAAAGTTTGAAAGTGTGAAGGCAGGGTGATATGTTTTATATTTTACCATTTATTAATTCACATTTTCCAGGGCTCAGTTCCAGGAACCTAATATTCAGTGTGAACTTTCCCGTTGCTTTTCTCTATGTCATAATATAGTTCTTTTACCTATGGGTCTTTTAATGCATTTTCAGCTCATCTTTCTAAAACAAATGGAATTTTCCTACTTTTTTCTTTTATTTTCACTTTTCATAAAGATCTCGCTTTTGCCACTCTACATTTTATCATTGTTTACTCTCTGCATACAATATAAAAGCATTAAGAAATTTCAAATCTTAATTAGAACCTTGTTTTAATGTGAGCTAAGATCCCCTATGCTGTCTGAAAAGTAAAAATTTTGCAAACTAGAAACAGATTAGTTATATAGTGGTGATTTCATTCAGTTCAATTCATTCAATTCAAAACATCACATTGCTAGTTCAAATGGAACAAAGCCATAACTAGGTATAGGGAAACACTTGTCATCGATTCCCAAGTTAGTTTAAATTAGCTTTTCTTAGAAAATGCTGTTTAAATAGCCTACAGCAAAGACAGTGTCTTTAGTTAGGTTTTCCACACAACTACAGAATACTTACTTTTCTGTAAGATAAAATCAGTTCAAGCTACATTAAACTAAGTCTGTTAACACAACACCACTCTGAAATATTTGCTTCACAGAGAAAAGGACAGGGCATATGATCAACAGGCAACAAATTCCCAACACGTGAATTAAATTAGTATTATTATGCCACAGAAGACAACTGTTCTTTGAAAAAAGATGAATGAACAAACAGAGGCCTCTGTTAGCCTTAAGAGAAAGTGGGAAAAAAGTGAGCATTTGTTCTAAGAACAGATAGATGACAACCAGTTTTAAAACCAAATGTATTGTCTTATTTCAGCAATAGCACCACAACTGTAACAACAATAATACACACAAGAACACCCAATATTGTTCTTATTCAGTTGTAATAAATAGAAATTATTTACTGGTTTTCCATGCTCCAAAAGTTTAAAAACATTTTTGTCTATGAAAAAAATCTTATTTTACAATTATTTTTGCAAAACCTATTCATTGTTATTGCCAAATCTCTTTAAATGGAAAAAAATAATAGGCCAAATCAAACAAATTCTGTTACTTTCTACATTACATACAGATTTTGGTTCACTTTAGAATCTAGCCATTCAAAATTAGTTTCAAAAGTTTTAAATTCTGTTGACTAGGTCATCTAGTAAGACCCATTTTAATTGTGAATAACTAACAAAATAAAGTTTCTAAGTAAAATTTTCACTATAAATAATAGGCTTGTCATAGGCCGAACCACTGTCAGTTTGATATAAGCATAATAAACCCTCTAGTTATTCAAATACAGGTAATTCAAAGTGAATTCGTTCAATCAACATGGGTCTTGGAAGAATAAGCTCCTCATTCTGATTATTCAAATGGTTTCTGTTCACAACTTACAATGCCTCTGCATTTATCAGTATATTTATTCCAGTGATAAAATTAAGGAAATAATTAACACATCAATTTACTTTAAATAAATAAAGAAACAGCACTAATCAATAATTTGTAAGCTATATTAATAAAGGAACATTTTACTTTCTGAAGCATGCATCTCTCTCCTTGGCATTATTCTTAACTACCACACGTGACTATTTAAACCTCAATACCTAAACATCAACATAACAGGGTAGTGAACTAGTACATAGGTGAATTTTTAATCATGGCATAACCATAACTTTCAGAACACCATCCTTTACCTGTCTTAAGACTTTTTTGTTGTGCTTTGCATATGAACAGTCTTGGATAGTTTTGTCAATTTGTTTGGAGTAATAATAGTGGCTCTGTAAAATAAGCACTAAACATTACAAAACCAGAATTTTCTTACCAAGGGTTTCAGCTTACGTAAATAGTGTAGCTGGGCCACAAAAGCAGCTGACAGGGATCAAAAGTGTGCATGTAGAAATGCATCTTCGTGATACCCTCCCTAATACCAATGGGTCACATTTGAGCCAAAAATGGGATTGCTTCATTTAGTAGCTCTCAATGACTATTTTTGCTTTGCTCCTCACAGACACTGAGTCCCATAAACTTTCAGCAAGTGCAATGTGTTGAGAGCTCCAGAGTTTCCCCCACATTGCCTAAATAACCACTTTTTCATTGCTTTTGAGATTGCAAATGGCTACCTTTGTTTGATATCCCCTACTGCTGCATACTAGATGCCACTTTATAGCGCTCTATTGCACTTCCCTTTCACACCTCTCTTTTGGGCAGAAGAATCATTGCCTGCAGTCACTCCTCAGACAGAATCTAATCATACCATTTGACTACCTTTGTCAACTATTCCTTGAAGATTTTCCAGTTTTATTACATTCTCTTTTTTTTTTTTCCCCCAGATGTGGATGAGAAATACACATAGTATTTAAAAAGTTAAATATCATGGCCTACCACACATCTGTTGATTGATACAATAATAAACTCTTATCTTCTGCCTTGCTTTCGTAATAGTTCCTAACTGTATACTTGCAATTTTGTGACCCCTAATCACAGGACTGACATTTTTATAGCAACATTTAATGGTTAAATATCAAGCTATGTGAAATACGTGAAATAAAAATTGGTTTTCATATAGATAAGTTCACATTTATTTTAATTTCGTCTGCCATTTTAATAACCAGTCATGCAGCTCACTCATTAAATATCTTTAATAACATAGTGTGATCAGCAAATTTTCCAAGTAACTATTTACTACTTTTCCAGCATATTCTCTTGTTCACATATGTGCTGGTTTTGGCTGGGATGGAGTTAATTTTCTTTGTAGTATCTATATGGGGCCGTGTTTTGGATTTGTGCTAGAACCAGGGTTGATAGCACACGGATGTTTTAGTTATTGCTGAGCAGTGCTTACACAGAGACAAGGCCTTTACTGCTTGTCAAACCACTCCACCAGTGAGCAGGCTGGGGCTGCACAAGAAGCCGGGAGGGGACATAGAAAGGATAGCTGACCCCAACTGACCAAAGGAATATTTCATACCATATGGCATCATGCTCAGTATATAAAGCCGGGGGAAGACGCAGCAAGGGAGGATGTACAGAGTTATGGCGTTTTTGTTCCAAATTAACCATTATGTGTGATGGAGCCCGTCTTTCCTGGAGATGGCTGAACACCTGCCTGCCCATGGAAAGCAGTAAATGAATTTCTTGTCTTGCTTTCCTTGTGTGCATAGCTTTTTCTTTACCTATTAAACTGTCTTTCTCTCAACCCATGAGTTTTCTCACTTTACTCTTCTGATTCTCTCCACCGTCCCACCAGGGAAGCATGGCTGCATGGTGCTTAGTTGCTGGCTGGGGTTAAACCATTACATGTATTTTGAGAAGCACAGATTCTGGTATGTGTCCCTGTGAAAACCAACCATTAAAAAATCACCCTTTTATCCCATATTTTAACAATTTTTCTATCAGTGCAGGAGCTTTCCTCTTAGTGAGCTGCACTATTTCCTCTATGTTTGGTGACACTGCAAAATACCTTCTAGTTCTTGAAAAAAAAAAAAGTATTACTTTAGTTTTGACTGATTTGCCCAGTACTGACATATGGTCTATATTCTTCTTTCAACCTCTCTCAAATTCACTGTAAAATTAGCAACATATTTGCAACCTTACATCTCAAAAGCTATTCAAAATAGTGTTAAACTATCAATTTCACACCACTGTTACCATTTTGATGATTTCACCCCTGAATGCCTCTAAAAATCCTAGATGTATCCCATCTAGGTTTGCTATTTTCTTCATTTTGTTTTGTACCAGCTCATACAGACAAAATATGACTTCAAACTAGCTCCCCGCTAAAGGAAAATTCATGTATGAAAATCTACCAGAACACTTCTACAGAAATAACAGAATTAATACGCTAAGACCATATTGTTCCTATAATGTCTTCTGAGTGCTTTTGTTTTCCTCAATTATCTTTTGGCACTACAGACTCTCTGCCAGACTTCCTGTTGCTGCTACTGTAGAAAAAGAATTTCTTAATTTTTATGTTTCTTGCAACTACTTTGGTTAACAAATGTCTCATGTATCTTGCAATTGTTTTGATTTGCCTTGCTGTGGATTTTTTTCTTTTAAGTTTAGTTTATATTTAGTCATAAGAAGTGTATAGTCCTTACATTTTCTTTAAGCCTTCAGCTGCCTGAAAGACACCTTTTTGCTCTGAGCAGTCTGTCATACCCTGCTGCTTAGTCATGCGGGATCCCTTTTGCCCTTTCTCAAGCCTTTCTTGCTAAGCAGGATGTGTTTGCTCTCTGCCTTCAATACAGTATGTTAAACAGTCTTCGTGCCACCTGCCATGACTTAAGTCTCAGTTATTCCTTCCAGATTCTTCCTTACAGAAGTCCGTGTTTATAACTGTCCTTTCTGAAGTTGAGCACAACTGTAGGGAGATTTCTTGAC
Organism: Caloenas nicobarica; assembly: GCF_036013445.1. NCBI lineage: Eukaryota > Metazoa > Chordata > Aves > Columbiformes > Columbidae > Caloenas > Caloenas nicobarica. The sequence goes on from NC_088284.1 coordinate 34,003,602, forward strand.
TTCTGCAGGCCTGCAAGTATATTGAATCTAGAGAGAGATTCAGATGAGTTATTTTGAACCACATCCACTTGTCTTTTACTTCTTCTCTCATAGGATCGTCGGCTATCCAGTCCATGAAAATCAGTAATTTAGTCTCAGCAGGCTTCTACACATTTACTCCAATGTATGTGAGTGTCACTCTGTTCAACCTAATTTTCTCTGTAAGATTCAGTCGTGTTCTGCCAAGTAATTCCTACCAGTTTTCCTCTGGTAAGTGTGGCATCCCAAACCACATGCTCTGCTCCACCGGTTGCCTTTTCCCCACTCTTCATCTAGAAACATTTGTGATCTCAATGTAAACTGGCAATCCTTCTTTACAGTCTCCTGTATTCACAAGGTCTCCTTGCTTGGTTTCTCTACGGATGAACCTTCTTCTTACACTAGTTTTGCATTTATACATGAAAATATTCAATTCCAGCTAATCTCTTACTCAGGGAAGGTCACGGCAGAGATCCTGGTCAGCTGCACCAATGCTGTTGAACCCCTGCTCTGGACACCAGTTAAATAAATCACTCTCAAACCCACAAGAGGATAACGGTACTTAAAAAGAGTCAACATATACTGACCTTTCCATCCGAGCCACTCAATAGTTTATCATAGAATGAAAGAATCACAGAATAGTTTGGGCTGGAAGGCACCTTCGAAGGTCTCAGTCTAGTTCAGCCTCCTTGCAATGAGCAGGGACATCTTCAACTAGATCATGTTGCTCAGAGCCCCACCCAGACTGGCCTTGAATGTCTCCAGGGATGTGGCATTTACCACCTCCCTGGGGAACCTGTTCCAGTGTTTCACCACCCGCATTGTAAAAATTTCTTCCTCATGTCTAGCCTGATTGTATTCTCTTTTAGATTAAAACCATTGCCCCTTGTCCTTGGCAACAGGCCCTGCTAAAAAGTCTGTCCCCATCTTGCTTACAGGTCCCTTTTAAGTATTGAAATGCCACAATAAGGTCTCCCTGGAGCCTTCTCTTCTCCAGGCTGAGCAACGCCAACTGTCTCAGCCTGTTCTCATTGAAGAGGTTTTCCAGCTCTCCTCTGGACTTTCTCCAGCAGGTGCATGCCTTTTCTGTGCTGAGGACTCCAGAGCTGGACACAGTACACCAGGTGGTGTCACACCAAGGCAGAGTAGAGGGGCAGAATCACCTCCCTTGACATACTACTGGTCACGTTTCTTTTGATGCAGCCCAAGATACAGTTGGCTTTCTGAGCTGCAAGCACACATTGTCAGGTCATGTCCAGTCTTTCATCCACCAGTGCCCCGAAGTCCTTCTCTGCAGGACTGTTCTCAATAACTTCATTCCCCAGTCTATATTGATACTGGGAGTTGCCCCGACCTGGGTGCAGGACCTTCCACTTGCTTATTGAATGTCATGAGGTTTGCATGTGCCCACTTCTCGAGCTTGTCCAGGTCCCTCAGAATAGCATCCTATCCCTCAGGCACGTCAACTGCATCACTCAGCTTCGTGTCATCTGCAAACTTGCTGAGGATGCACTCGATCCCACTGTCTATGTCGTTGATGAAGATATTAAACCATACTGGTTCTAATACGAACCCCTGAAAGACACCATTCATCACCAGTCTTCATCTGGATGTCAAGCCATTGACTACTATCCTCTGGATGTGACCATCCAACTGATTCCTTATCCAGCAAACAGTCCATGCATCAAATTGTTATTTCTCCAACTTAGAGAGAAAGATGTTGTGGGAGACTGTGTCAAAGGCCTTACAGAAGTCCGAATAGATTACATCTGTAGCTCTTCTGTTATCCACTGATGTCATTCTATCATAGAAGGTCACTAGGCTGGTCAGGCAAGACTCACCCTTGGTGAAGCTGTGCTGGCCGTCCCAATCACCTCTCTGTCCTCCATGTACCTTCTAATAGTTTCTAGGAGGATCTATTCCATGCTCTTCCCAGGCACAGAGGTGAGTCTGAGAGGCTGGTAGTTCCCAGGGTCTTCTTGTGATTTAGATCATGCTAAACTTGCAGCTTCATTCCCAATATCCTTTAAAGTTTGCCCTAGAATCTCCTGCTGTTGCCTTTTCTTCTGCCGCAGACACCCAGAGGGTGTGCATCCCCTGACTCCTCCTCACTGTTGGCTAGCAGATGGCTCTTATGCTGGATGATACGTGTTACCTCACTGGATTGTAGGCACGCTCCCGTATAGTTGCCCACAATGGGCCCTGGCTCTGCCAGATGCCTGGGTAACAGCCTCATACTTTCAGCAGGAGCCCCAGGGCAGGGCCATGATTGCCCTCCTCCCATTCCTCTCCAGGCAATACCCTTCCACAACAAAACTGGCATGGTTATCTTGTGGACAGGTTTTATTTACAATGTAATCGGAGAGCCTTGTTATGGACCACGTATGTATCCCATCAGAGGAAAAAAATCTGTCCCTTGAGGATATTCATACCATGTAACACTTGAGGCAATTGCTTATGTCAGGAGAGGGACACTTTTATAACATCATGGTGTTCATCAGTTTTTTGTAATCTTTCACTTCCACTTTACAAAATAGCTATTTTAACATGTACTTAGTTTTCTTATGAATTATGGTGGTCCTTGTCTTTAAAAAAATTCAAGTGCTGAAAATATGCCTTGTAGACACATCCAGAACTGTCAGCTTTTTGTTTTGCACACCTCATCATTTCAGGCATATTGGTTGCTTCAGTTAGCTTTTCAGATGTCAGATAATGACACACTGCACCATTCTAGAATCACTTCTGCAGACACTTCTTAGGTACCTAACACCCATAAACCTACAAAAGGATCCATCGGTCACCATAATGTCATCTTCGTTGAAAAAGTTCTGCGGGTCTTGTCAAAATGTCCAGGCTAAGATAATGGAAAAAACACAACATTTTGTTGTTCAATGAGATCATCTAATTGTCTCCTCTGGAGTTAATCTTTATGAATAAATATTTCAGGGCAAATTATTTGCCAACAATTTCTGAAATCCCAGTAGAGTTTTGTTATCCTGTGTTATTTCAGAGGAGTATCTGCACAGTACACAGACATTAGCTCAACTTATATCACACGATTGAATAATTACTTAAAGGTTTAATTATTTAAAACTACAAAAATCAAGAAATCTATATTTACCCCAGTGCACTGGTAGTAGAATAAGTCATAATACATCTGAGTGCATGTGTGTGCACATGCACTGAAATTTACTTTCCAGCATGAAACCTCAGTTAATGCAAAGCTATAAATAACAGCACACAATTGATGAGAAACAGATTTGTCACTTAAGTTAGGCCTACATCTTGGTATATGTTTATTAGTTTCATTACACACATAGTGTAAAACCACTCCTGAGAACAGGTCCTTATTTTTCATACCTGCTGTATATTTCTGAAGAAAATTGTGCATTTTTTCTGGTGTTTTTTGTAAAATAAAACTTTCACACACAAGCTGATCTAGAACTCAGAATAGCAGAAAAGTATTTGCAAGTAGTAATGAATTATTTCACTAGATTTTTATTGGTCTGTTTTCAAATATAAATGAATTCATTCTGTTCACGAAAATAAAGAGCTTTTCCAAATATTATTATTAGATAATAATGGAAGTGCTCAAAGAATCATTCTGAAATTTTCTTTTTGTTTTGATAACATTGTCCCTTCTTTAAACAACTCTGAAAATTAGTCTCAAAGAGTAAGCCCTCAATTTTTAATACATAGGTTATTCAAAGAGGGAGCAAAACCAAGCCCGTGTGAGTTGTGTGTCCAAATACGTGATTCTAATGACACAGAAATGAAATCACAGTGTAAAGACTATAAACCAACCACAAGATAAAATGTGTCGGAACGAAACACAGCCATCATTCTTTATCAAATACAAAGGTTTCATTTATCCATTGTACCAATGGAAACTGACCACTAACTTTCTGCTAAAAAAGAGTGAAACCATGAGATGATCTCAAGTTTTGCCAAATAAGGGAGGCTAACATTCATTTAATCATTTCATTTGCGATTTCCTGACAAACTGTAAAAGCTATTTATGGCCTCAGAGTCACAAAGACAGAGCTCTGGTCTTTCTCCAAAAAATACAATAACATGGGCATCTTTTGCTGTAACAGGACTTCTGGCACTTACTTCAGCAGAGCTGGCATTTCATTCATCAGCAGATAAGGTGCACATGCATACATACACACACACACACACACAACCACTAGTTTGTACATTACAGCAGAACAACACATTTTCAAAATATCTGCCGTTTATGAAGTTAACTCACAGATTAAAAAAATCTTTACTTTTCCTTTTTTTTTTTTTTGAAAGATCATTTTTCTGTTAGTGAGCATTTAATAGGTTCCATAAAGCAATGAAAATAAAGAAAAATCTATTCAGCATTTATAAATCAGATACATATGTCCGGATCTAAGACTAATGCTTTAAGTGAACTGGGAATCACATGCTTTACTTTTCTGTTAAAATTACACACAGGCTAATGGCCTAAGAAAAAAGGAAAAATATATTTTTATTCAAAATTACTCTAGCATTGAAATGTTCAATAACTTGGTAACAAAACACTGCAGTAGATGGATAACAGCAACTGCTCTTAACTATAAACTGTAGAGTATTCTAAGGAACAATCTATTATTCTGTAGCTTCTCAAATTGTTTGTGACCAAATAGTATCAACTTCATGGCCTTGACAGTGTGCTAGAACAAACAACAAACAAACAAAAAGCCCTAACACACACACACACATTTCCCCCCAAAAAAACCAAAACCAAACAACCAAACCCAAAAGCTAAACCAGTTTTTGAAAAAAATGAGACAGATGACAAAAGATCTTTGCACAATTTGGGAAACTGCAATTATTAGACTACATTCCTTTCATTCTTAAACATCCAAATCTTCACTTGCTAAAACTCACTGATAATAAAAAATTATCCCATTATATTTTTAGATTTCTTCATGTGGATATTAAAAATAAACTATGTTCTGAAATTAAGAGTTAAAATACCTCCTCGTTTTCCATACATATTTGCCTGTATAAATATACTTCATCATTTTACAAATTACAGTATTTATATTAAAGCTTTCGGTCAGCAAATCATTACAGCTTAACATGAACAAACAACTCTTCTGTTTTGGTTCTGTCTTTAAATCATTTTTGGAGATAATGAAAATCAGCCAAAATGAGTGACTGCAAATAATATAAACGACACATTTATTTAGAAAAATAAACTGAAAATGTTGTTTGTCTGTTAGATTTCTCCATGAAGTACAGACAAATGGCTAGAAAAAATTTATGTCAAATACGTATTACAAATGACTTCTTTAACAGCAACTGGGACTATAATGTCAATGTTCAATAGGAACATTTTGGATGTATAATTCAATAGACTAAATTTCTTGGCTGCTAATATGATAAAAAATGGATGCTATTAAAAAGATTATATCCCCTTTTTAAATACACCTTCTCATGTTGATGCTTTTTCATATATATACATATATATATATGTATGTATATGTATTTATTCAAACCTAAGAAAGGACCATAGTCCTTTCTGTGAAGAGATCCCCATAGTGAAAGAGAATGTAAATGTTTTTTCTTCAGTTCTAACTTTTTAATTCCTTTTGGAGCCCCGACAAAATATAGCTTGTTACAGTCAAAAATCTCTTGGGGACATCTGTGCAAATGGTGACGCACATCATTACCCTGAATGGAAGTGACAGTGCAAATACCAGAAGTGCATCAAGATGCAATCTCTAACAGCTGAACTTCTTCAAAGTTGGGTGGAGGACAGGAGACAGCATCCTTTTAAGCAATTTAAAATCACTGACACCCTGTTCCTGTATGGCTTTGAATATGTACAAGGGATGACAGAGGTCTTCTTTCCTCACAGATAGAAACATTCCTCTGTTACAGTAAATGCATTCATTTTCTGCTGTCACCTAAGTGCTTCATTTCTCCTTTTGGCTACATATTGAAATATTCCTGGATGCTGGCTGGACCCATGAAAAACTGATTGTTTGTTACTCTGGTTGCTCAGCACAAAACTCAAGTGTCAGGCTTGGAGAGAGCAGTTTCTGCAATGGGGCAAGACATCTAGTCCTCTTTATGCTTCTTTCCTACTACATGGAATTTAAGGCTGTGGCTTTTGCCAGGACTCAGCTTGTAGCTTTCAGATCTGAGAAAGATTATTCAATGCAGATTACACTCGCGATCAGTTGTGCTCTGACTTGAAGGGCTTTTCCATTCTCCATGGAGGGTCAGATTCCTGGTTACTTCTCAGATCTGGTCTGCAAGAAGTCACAATGACGAATCTGATATGCAAGAAATTAACTGACGTGCCTCCGGATACAGATATTCCTTTAAGCCTGAAGGTGCTGTTAAAGAGAAAAGAAGACAAGGACAAAATTATTTAAATGTTACTTTAAATAGACAAAGTGAATAGTAAACAAAACAGAATTTTGAATGATCGTTCAATTTTTCATGTAAGCAAGAGTTCAAAGAATTACAATATTTTGAAATTTGACCTTTTATAGCTATATTTTATTATTGATACAAGGCTTGGTTCTCTGATGGGGTAAATGGGTTAAACTTCAATGGTGTCTTTGGAATCACATTATATTACACCACTTGAGAAACCAATCATTACTATCCTAGGCCTCAGAGTGTACAAGGATGGTGAAATTATGGCTTTTATATATATATATATATATATATATGTATGGTGGCATTAACAGAGACATGGTGGGACAGCTCACATGACTGGAATGTGGTCATGGATGGCTATGTCCTTTTCAGGAAAGACAGGCCAGCCAAGCGTGGTGGTGGAGTTGCTCTTTACGTGAGAGAGCAACTACGATGTATAGAGTACTGTCCGGGTGCGGTTGAGGAGCAAGTTGAGAGTCTGTGGGTGAGAATTAAGGGGCAGGCTGGCAGGGGTGACACTGTTGTGTCTGTGACACTGTGTATTACAGGCCACCAGATCAGAGCGAGGATGTTGATGAGGCCTTCTACGGGCAGCTGAGCGTGGCCTCACAGTCACGGGCTCTGGTTGTTATGGGGGATTTTAACTACCCTGATGTTTGCTGGAAGGACTACTCAGCCAGCCAGCCTCAGTCTAGGAGGTTCCTCCAGTGCATTGACGATAACTTTCTGATACAAATGGTGGAGGAGCTGACTAGGAGAGATGCGCTGCTGGATCTCATCCTCGCTAACAAGGAGGGTCTGGTTGAAGCAGTAAAGGTGGGGGGCTGCCTTGGTTGCAGTGACCATGAGATGATGGAGTTCAGAATCTCCTGTGGTGGGAGCAGAATATCAAGCAGAATTGCAACCCTGGACTTCAGCAGGGCCGACTTTGGCCTTTTCAAACAATTGCTGGAGGAAATCCCGTGGGCAAGGCTGCTTGAAGGTAAAGGGGCCCAAGATAGTTGGTTAACATTCAGGGACTGCTTCTACCAAGCTCAAGATCAGTGCATCCCGACGCACAGGAAGTCAAGGAAGGGAGCCAGGGGCCTGCGTGGTTAAACAGGGAACTGCTGGGCAAACTCAAGTGGAAGAGGAGGGTTTATAAATCATGGAAGGAGGGGCTGGCCACTCGGGAAGAATATAAGGCTGTTGTCAGAGGATGTAGGGAGGCAACTAGGAAAGCTAAGGCCTCCTTAGAGTTAAACCTGGTGAGAGGGGTCAAGGACAACAGAAAGAGCTTCTTCAAATACATGGCAGATAAAACTAACACCAGAGGGCATGTAGGCTCACTGATGAATGGGGTGCGTGCCCTGGTGACAGAAGACACAGAGAAGGCAGAGTTGCTGAATGCCTTCTTTGTCTCTGTCTACTCTGCCGGAGGCTGTCCTGAGGAGTCCCGTACCCCTGAGGCCCCAGAGGAAGGCAGGGCAACGGAGGAGTTTGCCTCAGTTGATGAGGACTGGGGTAGGGACCAGTTAAGCAATCTGGACATCCATAAATCCGTGGGTCCAGATGGGATGCACCCGCGGGTGCTGAGGGAGCTGGCTGAAGTCATTGCTGGACCGCTCTCCATCATCTTTGCCAAGTCTTGGGAAACGGGAGAGGTGCCTGAGGACTGGAGGAAAGCAAATGTCACTCCGGTCTTCAAAAAGGGCAAGAAGGAGGACCTGGGCAACTATAGACTGGTCAGCCTCACCTCCATCCCTGGGAAAGTGATGGAACACCTTATCCTTGGTGCCATCTTAAGACATATCAAGGACAAGAGGGTCATCACGAACAGTCAGCATGGCTTCACCAAGGGGAAGTCGTTTTTGACCAACCTCATAGCCTTTTATGAAGACGTAACAAGGTGGATTGACGATGGCAGAGCAGTGGATGTGGTCTACCTTGACTTCAGCAAAGCATTTGACACCGTCTCCCACAGCATCCTCACGGCAAAACTGAGGAAGTGTGGACTGGATGATCGGGTAGTGAGGTGGACTGCAAACTGGCTGAAGGAGAGAAGCCAGAGAGTCGTGGTCAATGGGGCAGAGTCTGGTTGGAGGCCTGTATCTAGTGGAGTGCCTCAAGGGTCAGTTCTGGGACCAATACTATTCAATATATTAATCAATGACTTGGATGAGGGAATTGAGTGTACTATCAGCAAGTTTGCTGATGACACCAAGCTGGCAGGAGTGGCTGACACGCCAGAGGGCTGTGCTGCCATCCAGCGAGATCTGGACAGGCTGCAGAGTTGGGCGGGGAAAAATTTAATGAAATATAACAAGGGAAAATGTAGAATCTTGCATCCGGGCAGGAACAACCCCAGGTTCCAGTATAGGTTGGGGAATGACCTATTAGAGAGCAGTGTAGGGGAAAGGGACCTGGGGGTCCTGGTGGACAGCAGAATGACCATGAGCCAGCACTGTGCCCTTGTGGCCAAGAAGGCCAATGGCATCCTGGGGTGTATTAGAAGGGGGGTGGTTAGTAGGTCGAGAGAGGTTCTCCTTCCCTTCTACTCTGCCCTGGTGAGACCTCATCTGGAATATTGTGTCCAGTTCTGGGCCCCTCAGTTCAAGAAGGACAGGGAACTGCTGGAGAAAGTCCAGCGCAGGGTCACAAAGATGATGAAGGGCGTGGAGCATCTCCCTTATGAGGAAAGGCTGAGCGAGCTGGGTCTCTTTAGCTTGGAGAAGAGGAGACTGAGGGGTGACCTCATCAATGTTTATAAATATATAAGGGTGGGTGTCATGAAGATGGAGCCAGGCTCTTCTCAGTGACAACCAATGGTAAGACAAGGGGTAATGGGTTCAAGCTGGAACACAAGAGGTTCCACTTAAATATGAGAAGAAACTTCTTCTCAGTGAGGGTGACGGAACACTGGAACAGGCTGCCCAGGGAGGTTGTGGATTCTCCTTCTCTGGAGACATTCAAAACCCGTCTGGACGCCTTCCTGTGTAACCTCACCTAGGTGTTCCTGCCCTGGCAGGGGGATTGGACTAGATGATCTTTCGAGGTCCCTTCCAATCCCTAACATTCTGTGATTCTGTGATTCTGTGATATATATTTTTTTTTTTAATTATTCTTTTGAAGAAGATTACCCTTCTTAACCTACCTAACATAACAATTCAGCTTAACAGTATGCCTTAGGGCACAAGAACTCCTGAGATCTTAAAAATAAAGATCTATACATTAAGCATTTGAAAAAACCTCTAAAAGTTTAAGTCTAATTTAATCTGAGAATCTGGATTCTAGTACCTGTTCTCAAATTAAAGAGAAAGTGAATTCAGCAGAAGTTTATCACCTGACAACTGAGTTTCCTAATCAGTAAAATGCTATATAAAATTTTGATTTGGGTCTTTCATGTTCCTTTTTGTGAAATTGCCTTAAAATGTATAAAATACTAAAATAGTCCTAGAGTTAGTGAAAGAGAATAATACTCCAATCTACTGCTGAGGTCACTGACTCACTGAATTTTCTTTATTTACTAGACAAGATAAAGCACCATCAAAAAGAAACACATTGGGATACTTACCTGTTAGTAACTAGGCCACTAACTTGGGTTAAATGATCAAATTCACACATCCTGAGGAAAAGAATGAGAACTTCCTCTTCCAGGGTTGGTGATTTACACCCAGAGCTACATACTGCAAGGGGGAGGAAAATTACTTCTTTACCACTAGTTTTATGAATCTAGCCCTTCATTCACATTTCCTCTTACTTCATAATCCTTCAATCTGATAGTCAAGAGATAGGACAGAACTTCACTTTGGCAGGCAAAAAAAAATTGAAATTGGTGTGCTGTGAACCCTTTTTATTTTTTTTTCTCCCCTCGCAACTGAAACTAAATATCAATTATTCAGAGAAACTTAATTAACATTCAGGATTGTAACAGTGGACTAATGTAAACCAACAGTCTAGCAAACACGGTATAATAAATTTATGATAAAATTGGCCTGGAAGGCAATTTTTTTTCCTAATCAACTCTGTAGGGTTTGGTTCACATAATTAATTGAAAATATGAGTTTCCTAAGCATCTGTTAGCGGCTTATTTTTTAACTGAGGACAGTCTTCATATTACTAGAAACACACAACCTTTCTTCAGCTGTCACATTTTCTGGCTTCAATTACATTTGGGCTAATGATTTGTGTATGTTAATATCTCATAAAAATCACACAAAAAAATATGGTATTGCCCTTTAACTCAGCTTAATGCTCATGAAATAGGATGAATGTATGTATGTATGTAAAAGTAATAATAATAATACTAATAATCTAAAAAGAAATACTACAAATATTATTTGTTCTCTATCATAAAAGTTGTTCCTCAAACTTATTCTGAATACAGTACAATACAATGCTGAGCAGCTGAAGGCATGAAAAGCAATATCTTTTTTTTCTTTTCCTCTGCGTTGTGATTCATAAACATATTCAATATCATGCCCACGAAACCAGTAAGTCATGTAACAGGCATACGCAGGTTCCTCTAGCATCTCTCTAATTCAGTTGTCAACCCGCACCATTTGATTCATTCCCAGTCATACAACCACATGACACCCACCTTCGTTTCATAAAAATTCTACCAAAGAAGAAGAGCTTGCCTTTTCTTTCTTTATAATACCTCTGCTAAAAAGCACAAAATACATCACTGTGAAAAATGTGATGTACCTGTCCCTATTAACAAAGAATTTGTTCAAATTAGAAGACTATGGTTAAGCTTGCTCAGTGAAAAATTCAGAAGGTGGCAACGCCTGCATTAAGAACAGAAGAGGAAGTTCCTCTTGCGACCTCTAAAAAAACCCAGACCCATAATTACAAATCATTATTGTACACATGAAGAAGTGAGGCACATAGAGAAAACAGGCCAGTCACTGGGAAAAAAAGTGTCTACTAATTACAGATTCCTATTCTAAACTGTCTAGTTCTTCATTCTACAGTTTCTACTATTTCTACAGCCAGGCTTTACACTCAGATCACTACATTTAATTCATAATTAAAAATTCCTTCATTACACCATACCTTGTTGATTTCCTCACAGTGAAAAAACTGACGTTACTGCGGAGCTAGAGTACAATTTACAGGAGATGGTTTTGTTCACTCACACTCCTTCTCCTCCTCCATTTCCCTACTTTCGCAACATCATTATGTCATTCTCTTCCTTCCACAGCACAAACATTTAGTTCCAAAAACCACAGACTTAGAGAAACCAATATAATTGATTTCCCCATTCCGAACTAGATAACTAGACTTCTATAACAAAAAATAATATTTTACTTCTATGCCAGTATGACCTGAAAAACACCTACTCCCTTCTGTTTCCTTCTGTTTGTCAGAGCTTTCTTAAAAAACTTCAAGTGAGTCCAGTCCAATCTACCATGACACCCTTTTCTCTATCATGGCTGTGACCATAGTCTTGCTACACAGAGTGCTACGAAGAATGCTGTGCACGGAAAATATTAAGGGAAAAGGCTACTAATGGAAACGACCCTTTCATCTCAGACCTATGGGACAGATACATGTACATTGGTTAGCATAAACTGAACAGTGATTTACAAGTTTGGTACAAAACAGGAAAATGATAGGAGGTGGCATTTATCTAAACTTAGTTGATTAAGCAATAAATTTTATTTTAAAGATACTCAGATACAGAGATACTCACGTTCAACTTACAGTATTTAAAAGAATAATAAATGCAGTTTGATTCTACAGTGGCATGATAGGAAGACATCAGGCAAATTATATAGAAGACATCTATTAACTTTGAACTGACGATTGCAGTGGTGACTGCCAATGATCACAGAAAAAGATACTTTAAATGCTAGTTTCTGTGATAGGTCTAGTGCCTTTTCTCAAGAAAAAGGAGAAAACAATTAGGAAATGCATGTCACATTCAATTGAGAAAGACAGATTTACTTGAATCATACTAAGCTATATGTAATAATTTCCACATAATTTAGAGAGTATGATAAAACACTAGCCTAATTAAAATCTCCATTATTTGAGACATTTTAGCACAGACAGCATAATTTGGACATATGTTGTCACCTGTAATCAGTACACTGGCAGTCAGAGCACATGCCAAGCTATTAGTTGTACTCACATATTTAAGAGTATAACCAATGTTCCTAAGGAAAAAAAAAACCCAACTACAGAGTAATAAATCCTCCTAAACATAGTGCACATATTTTCTAGATACTGTTTAAATAGTTACGACATCTGTTTCAGTTACTCAGTTACACCTGAAAGATACAGAAATATTTAGATTCAGATATAGAAAGTTTTAACTAAATTACTTTAGGGTTTTTACTCCTTTCAGATAAGATCCATTACTATGCTAATTTCTTCAATAGAAGAAAGAAGGGAAAGAAGGGAAAGAAAGAGAAGGGAAAGAAAGGGAAGGGAATGTTTTTCGTAGAGTTTTTTTTTTTTTTTGTCTTGTTGCTATTGTCCAAGAAATCCTCATAATTACCCTTGATGTATTTTTTTTAAGGTTAAGTAAAGGATTTCAGAAGACACACAGCTTTGGTCAGAAGCCAGAACATTTCTGATAAAATTGCATGTTTTATGGCTAAAGCAATTCTGCTGAATGCAAAACCAATGTTTTTACCAAGTATTTTATTTCTCCATCAACATTTTAGCTATATAAGTTAATTTTAGCATTTTTGTTTTCTGTGATACAGCACTGTTGAGATACCTTTCTCTGTAAAAACTAAAACCAAATCTAAAACCAGAATATTAACAAATCCACCACCACACTTCTTTGTCATTCTTCTTGGTTTTTTGCCTCAAAATCTCCAGAATATTTATTTATGTGTGATTGCCTCATCCTACTGTTTCAGTCTGTAAATAATTTGTTTGCCAACAAGCAAACAAGAATTCTCAGTTGCTTATTGGAAGTTTTAATTATTCTTTCAAAGCTCTGAAAGAGATTGTAGATGGCATGAAAAATCAAAATATCTAAATTTATACATTTCCAATTTTTTTTACCTTTAAACAGTGTAATTCCTTTATATGTTGAGAGCATGTATTAGCTTCTACAGTAGCATTATTCTTATCATCTTACTAAACTCTCCTAACAACATTTCTCTAATGTGATTATCAAGTTCTCTGTTGTTCCAGCTTTGATATCTCTAGAGCTTTCTCTAATACCAGTTCTAGACACAGTTCTATAAAGATAATACTAAATAGAAATCCGTAAATTATGTCAGAGACTATATGAGGAAAACCATTTATTAAATACACTTTTCCACCTGAACTCGCACTGCCTAAATAATGTATTTGTAGTTTACTGTCTTTATGTGTTTGCGCAAAAAACAAAAAAAATGAAGACCATGAGAATTCTGGCTATTCTAGTTGATTTTTTATAATGAAAATCTGTGGTAGCAGAAGGGTGCAATGAACGTCAGGAACATCATGCTTGCCAGTATATGAAACTCATAAAATTTCCTGTGTTTGTGACTTATGAACTGCAGGCCAAATTGCTGTGGTGCTTTTCTTAATAATGTTCCAAATGATTTGGATTTCAGAGAAGCAATTTGTGGGACTGACAATATGAAATTAAGCCTTTTTTGCTGATACCACTAGTTTCCAACACAGTTGAAATCTATGTAACTAAATTTACCGAGTGATATCTTGACACCATAGAAATCAGTGGCCTACATTAGGGATTGCTATGACAAATGCCCAAAATGTCAAAAATCTGACTAAAAAATGCTAAAAAGGGAAAGAATGGCACTGGAAAAAGTCCTGATAATTTATCCTGGGAAACTCTGGCAGCCTTGTTCACTGGTCAGAGGCAACTCGTGTGGTAAGAGAAGCATCCATACATTTAACTAGAGAAGTAAGAGCTTACTTCCTTGGCATGTACTGAAAAGATATATAAATAAGCATTTTTTTAATTCCTCAGATATATTTTTAGCTGAGACAACACATTTCTGTTCAGGATTTTCAACATTTAGAAATTATTTCATTAGGTCATTTTTCTTGAAATGACTTTCTTTTCATTTGCCTTTTCGGTCACTCATCGACTTAGATATTAGAAAATTGTTTTGGCAGTATGTGAAAACATGTCTTAAGCTAGAATTGGTTATGCCAAGTATGAATACATTTCTAGGAAGCCTACTTCTTTTTTTCATTATTTTTTGGATATGTTACAGTACATCCTTCATGAGATAAGTACTTACAAAATATTTCTGGGAGGGTGTTTTTTCTTCATTTTGTCTCTGTGATACATGTTTACTAGCTTCCAGAAAAGCTATTTTCTCAAAAAATTAGCTTTGGACTACAAAGCGTGGATCTTCCTGATTTTATTTTACAGTTAGGCTTCTCATGTAGACTTGCTTAAAAAGCAAGGCCAAGTAAACTTAAATGCTTTCTTATTGATGGCTGTAATGGAATACTTATACATATATGTAAATATGAACACATATATATTTTTGCATTATTTAAATGTCCTATGTATGTGTATACGTATGTTGTACATATATACTGATTTTGTCTTTCTTCTACAGAGTTGGCTTAGCTACAGGACAGATCTTGGACAATACCCACAAGGCTGCAAACAGAGTGCAGTTTGCAAGATCATATCCAAAGCCACAGTTCAAGTGGCCAGTGCAGTTGTACCAACACCACTAGCTGAGCTACCAATGTGAAAATGTGATTCTCTCTATATGGATGTAGTCACACTTCAGCATATTTGCATCTCTAGAAGAAGGGACTTGATGTGCTGACAGCCACCCTAATGTTCTCGTCATAGTTCTTGAACAGTATATATCAATTGTTTAGCTATAAGGTCTTTTAATACAGAAAGTATTTGAGCATTAATTTATGAGGGATTACTGAAATAATAGACACCAAGCATTCAGTGGACAATAATTAAAGCATAAAGCTAGCCTTGCATATGAGGCACTTAGCTATATAAAAGGAAATTTGGGTTGACTTTCTGGTTTAGCTGTAGATTTCCTTTGAGATCCAAGCAATACTTCTAATCTACATGTTACACGTCAATAGCATTTTATTTAACTCTGTCCCTTCCACACTCTACAGATTTCTGCTTCATCTTTTCAGAATGTAAATATGCTGAAATACCAAACATACAAACACAAACAGTAAAACAAGATACTTTTGAGGCTCATTGAGGGTTCCCTATACCCTTGAAACAACAGAAAGAAATAAACCCTACATTGCTAGGGGTAAACAAAAACTTGCTTCATACAGCATACTTCTACTGAGTGTCAGAGGGGTGGTGATGCATGGCTAGGAAACTTGAGGCCTACTGTCTCTTTGCCAAATTGAGGGTCTGTATCTGAGATGTGCAAAGACAATCTTCTATAGTGATATGGAAACAACATGGTCCAGGGAACCCACCTATTCATTCTTATTGCTTTTTTTGTTGTTGTTTAAAAATAGGCTTTTAAACATAAGAGCTAGAGAACATGTGATACTATTTTAATCTTCCTGCCCTTATTTTTGCCCTCCTTTTCATGTTGAGTCAAAGCAAATTTCATTAATTAGCTTGAATGCATATCTGTGTCAAATGAAGGTAGAACAAAGATCAGGAAAAGAAAAAGATGCAAAAGACAGCTAAGTCCTTAACAAAAATAACTTTCTATTTCTAATGATTAGTGAAAAATTAGCTAGTAACCCACTTCCGGAGTTGGTTATAAAGTTTAACACAGGCAATGCTAAAGCAAGTAAACAATGAAACCAAAATGTTAAGTATGAAGTAGCTTTGCATTTGCAACAAGTTACCAAAGAATGTCACATTCAGTATCTAGTGCTGGGAAGTTTCCTATCCATGCTGTGCCTATCACCTCACTGGTTAATCTAAGGACCTTGCCGTCACTGCCTTATTGTATTCTGGTTGTTGGCAGAAACTAAAAGAGATGGAAGGTCTGACAGGTTAAAAAAAGACACCATCAACCGACACCCCATATGTGTCAGTTATTTTTTTGTAAAAATTTCAGATTTCCTGTTCTTTACTTTTAAATCAGTCAATTCCTGAAGCTGTCTATCTAACAGAAAATAAGATGATAATACAAATCCCTGTGAATCTACACTCACTGAATAAAAATAATTTCTTTGAGTATACAGTGTAATCTACATGCCAATGGAAAAAAAGCAAACCAAAGGTTTTATCAGTCAATGAAAGGGACATTAGTCTCAGGACAAGTTCACACAGAATAATTAAATGCTTTAAAGGACTTGTATCTGTTATTATTTTAAAATTTTGAGTTTCAGGTTTCAATTTTTAGAGTTTAGAGGTTTTGGTGTAATTACATGTCTTAAAGTGACATGAATGGTTTGAAAATCATTCTCTCCAGGGTATATCTTCCAGTTGACAGGTGTAACCTTTTCTCATTCAGCCTGAAGCTAGGAAGGATGGATGATAAGTGAGCTGGCAGCCCTCCACTTGCTTATTTAAAAAAAAAAATGTATAAGGGTGAAAGGAGTCATGTAGTAGACA
The DNA here is from genome assembly GCF_036013445.1 of Caloenas nicobarica. Classification (NCBI taxonomy): domain Eukaryota; kingdom Metazoa; phylum Chordata; class Aves; order Columbiformes; family Columbidae; genus Caloenas; species Caloenas nicobarica. The sequence continues at coordinate 34,020,511 of NC_088284.1, forward strand.
ATGTAACTATCAATATTCCTGCTTTTTTAACATCTACTGATCTTTCATCTATTTCAAATTACTCAAGCAATCCAGCAGCCTTGTAGGATGAGGCCTACTTTGCAAGCCAAAACAAGTTAAAAGGCATCAGAAAATATCTGTAAATACTTTGGTGCAGACTTTCTGGAGGCTTGCCTATTGAGGGATGAAATAATTTACGATTCTAGCTGACAACACGCATTCTGTTCACTAACAAGTGCTTTATAGGATTTACTTTTTCCTTTATCATTTGACACAAATATTTTGCCAAACAAGAAAAAAACCCCAATTTAACTGGCAGTAGAGATATGGAGATGAAACTACATTATCCTGTTCTACCTAAACGTGCCAATGTGACTAAAATCTCATCATGATTTTTTATTATTCTGAGTAGTCAACACACTCAAATTCAATTTTTTTATTTACAAAAGAAAAGGGTTTTTTGTGATGGTTCTGGATACTGTGAGGTTTTGCTTTTGTAGCTAGGAATTTTTAGCTGCTAGAAATTATTGACTAACTCACAGCTGAATCTTGAGCAGAAGCCTATAGATGCAAGAGAGGCCTTTAGGCCATGCAGCAATGGGATGGTTTACACTACAAATCTCCACACTTCAGCAACCTGCTGGAAGACTTCCTGACCACAAGTTCCAGCCCTTTTCCATCACAGGGCACAACAGAAAGTGGTGTATCTACTGCTTGAGGCTTAATGTACTGCAAAAGAAACATGCAGAAACTTCTACACATTCATCTACCAGCTCCTTTCTTGAGCTACTGAGGAAATCATATCAGGAAGAAATTGAGTGGAAACAGTAAAAGATATTTTAAAATGTAACTGATTCTGTTCTTATATTGGAAGGTGAAAATAAACCCAAAAAACATGGCTAAGCATCAGTTGTACTTTCAGCAACAACATGCATGAAAGAGATCAAACTAACACGACATTTACATGGAAGATTTATAAAAGAATTTCCATATGGAATGCACTATGTATTTTCTGGGAATATTCAAAAGCAGTTAATGTTAACCTGGGTAAAGAGCTCTGATTTGTGAAGTGGTACATACTCTATTATGTTCCAGAATGTTCTTGCTTTCTATATTATAAAAATATACATACAGGAAGCTAAAACTTTTGCAAATATACAACAGATCAATGCAAACTATCATTTTAAGTGATGTCAGCTTCTGTTTCAACAGCTTCTTCAAATGCCTGTATAAAAACCATGATATGCTCATGTGCATCCTCTCTTAAAACCTACTTCTTAGTTGTCTTATTCCCATTTATTCACCACTCCAAACATAACAAACCATATGCAAGTGATGTTTAAAAGGCAGATATACTAGTTTATCAGAAATATTGGTATTTATCTTTTTCTTAGGCATTCAGAATGATGCCTTTTGATTTGAGTAATCCTAGGAATGAGTTTCCAAAATTGTTATGTTGGTGTGACATAACACTATATTTGAAACAAATACATAATTTTTTGTATCTCTGTAAAAAGGCAAAGAAAATGAAAATCAACATTTCAGCTTTTCATTTTGCAGATCTGCATGCAACACTTCACTTCTGTAGTCTGTTTAGCATTTTAAGCCAAAAGCCCATAAGTCTAGACTTGAATGAAACAATATTTTTAACAAATTGAGTGATCACTGTTTTTCTCCATGCAGCTCTAGTTATGTATAATGGTACATACAACTGGACAAACGGAGGCTCAGCAACAAACCTTACCTCCACTTAGCCTTCAAGGAACTTAATTTCTCTCAATTATTAGCACAGATATCCCTATCAAAATCTACACATGTGAAACATGTAGTAAAGAACTACTTCAAGTGCATAGGTAGCAGCATGTGGTGAGCTCCAGCAGGCAAATGGGACAATTACACAGGCAAGGATGTATCCCTTTTTCAGATCTCTTTCCTTGTTACAGGAAAAATTCAAAGTCATTAAGCATCTCTGCCTTGGACATTTTATAACATCCATCAAATATGCTTCAAGGCTTGGCTCGCAATGAACATAAAATCCTCTTTTTATTTTTTGGTTGGCTGGCTGTTTTTTTTTTTAATATTAACATTTTCAAACCTCAAGACCTTTGCTGGTGCAGACTGGCTTGCTGACTGAAAATCACTGGCCATACCTGCTTCAACACAAATATCCATAATCACCTGGCTTTGGAGTGATTTGCTTAACAAAGGCAGCTCAGAATTCAAACACAGCCCATTAAAATCTTCTGCTAATGCTATTCAGGAAAAGGTTACTAGCAAAATGTGTAATCCAGTGTTTTGCACATTAAGCACAGGCCTGAAGTACAGAGTTTGTCTAGCCAATAAAATAACACAAACTATCGGATCAGCCATGTTGGGAGCTCTTCACCAAAAATGTTAGTAATTTTCATGTACTGCCTTGAAGTTGAAAACAAGAATAAAACCTCTGGATCTATTTATCTAAATCAGTTAGTCAGATATATCAGAACCTCTGCTGCAAAATTCTGATTCCAGTCAGAGTGATGGTACATGGTCAGGGTTATGTGGATTGGAATTATGTTTGAAGTGCTGAACCTGCTGTGTGCCTGCTGAGTTGGCTAAGGTCCTCTCCAATGTTGTTTTATAAGCCACAGTTCAAACTAAAAGAGCTTGCAGCTCCTCAGATAAGTCACAGATGGTCTTCTGCATATTTGAAACATCTTTTCAAGCATTTACTTCTCTGCATGGAACAGAAGGTAAAAATCACTGTTAATTCTTTTCCAAGTAGGATGGACTTCCTATCTGTCATGATTTAAAACAAAGACAGTTGGCTTTGTTTTCTGTAATCAGTGCACCCAGAAATGGTTTGCTCTTGCTGAACTTGCCAAAATTATTAGAAGAAAGTTCTTAATCTTGAACAAAGATTACCCAATCTTATAAAGTCTATGGTTACAGTCAAAGTTATATGCACAAATTTCAGAATTTCTGAATTTACTGTATTATGTACACCATTGTTCCTTAAATCCTACCCTATCATCTCTTTACCTTCAGTTTCTCGTGTTTGAAAACAAGTTAATTCTCACACATAATCACAATGCCTAACACAAACCTATGTTTGCTGCAGTGACCTTGCATGGGAAGGTGATCTCTTCTCTTGAAGTCATGGGACATCTGCATTGTTTGGATGATTCTGCAGATGCTCTGAGAGGTGTCTGTGTGTCCTCAGTAACTTCTCCAGTGTCCTTCTTTCCTTTCCATGGAACAGAGAGTGCAAGGGTGAGTACTAGTACAAGAAATAAGACTGAAAAAGACATGAGGCCTCAGAAGCTCTGTGGGCCACCTCTGTCAGACTGTGGAAGAGTCTGGAGACAATAAACTGTCACCTATGTATAACAAAAATTAAGGAAAAAAACCAAAACAAACCCCAGAGAAATAGTTTATCTTTGATTTCTCCTAATTACACTATTTTCCTGTGTTTCTTCTTTCCTTTTAATACCAAAATGTCCAAAAAAGGCCTAGTGTTAGTTTAGACAGATGATTACCTAAGGCACTGATGACATAGCAGTAGTTCAAAAGACCAACTTACTTAAGGTAGGGCAACTTTCAGGAAAAGGAAGATTGCCCAATAATTATATAAGAGCCTCTTAACTCTTAATACCTAAAAGAGCCTCTAATGAAGAGCAGTACAAAAACTTTTAAGTGAAGGAAACTGGAACAGCTTGATTTTATTTCCAATACTTATATTTCATAGCCATAAGTGTGTCCTGGGACAATAAACTGGGATAATAAACTGAATCATCCATATCAATAATTAGAAGTACATGCTTACTGCTTACAAATAAATAATTAACTTTCGAAATACATTTTCTAGATTAAAAAGAAAAGGCATCAATATGTAAGCATCACTAAAAAGAAAGATGGTGAATTTACATTTGTAAACTGTTTTACAAGTTTTACTGGGTATATAAATCATAACTGTAAGTCAGCAATGAGCTTTTAGCTCATTTATATACTCACATGCTAAGAACTTGTTGTATTTCTTCCTGGTTTTGTATTTCCTTGTTTTCTTATTGGAAAATCAATATGACAGAGGTAAAATGGTTTACAAAGATAGATTTACCATCTTCACTTTCAGTGATGCTTACACATTGATACCTTTTTTTTTTTAATCTAGGAAATGTATTTTGAGCTAAAAGCTCATTGCTGATGTAACAAAATCTTCATATACCATGTCAAACCTGCAAAGTACATAATAGACAACTGACAAGGTGACAGCTCACTTCTGAAAAATCTTTTTCCACAACACCAGCCTCCATTTTGAGTGAAGTCTTACCACTCCTCCCACCAACACAGAGTATGTGCTGAACGGTAAATTGCTAGCTGCATTCTCCTGCAATCTCCTATTAAAAGTCCCAGTATAACTGAACTTATTGTTCTTCAAGAACTAAATTCTAGACTATTTTAGGGAATGTCTAAACATATTCAGCAGAAAGCAGGTGAAAAGACACTCAAATGCCTTTGTCGCTGCAGTGAGCATCGGGTAGCGAGTCATCATTATGGCTTCCCTTAAAGGGATGGGGAGGAAAGAAGGGGGAAGTTAAAAACTGTCAGAAGGCTTCACGCCCTCTTTGTGGCTTGAGAAAAGCCTGCTTCTTGTTTTGGACTTGAGAAAGAAGGACAAGAGAATGGAATTCAGTGAGGTTTTTGCTTGCTGTTTTTGGTATTCATGAATGTTGAGAAAGGGGGAAAGCTGAAACAAAGTGTGACCTGGCTGGTGGTCATGTAGCAGCAGTGAAGAGCCTGGAGCAGCCCTGATGGGGAACTGCAGGCAATGGAGACGCTTTAGATGTGATGCCTCAAAATAGGGAGTGTCCTTGGCAGTGCATTCATAACTGTCAGATAAACTGAAGGTGGTGTGTGTTTCTGGAGGCTGCACAAGAGGAGTTGAATCCATCTTCCAGGCATAGGATACAGTAGATGAAAAAGGGATACTCTGTCCTGTCCATGTGGTGCTTTATTGCTTTTCTAAAACACAACCGTCCCAGCACTCATGCTCTTCTCTCTTGCAGCACCTTCCTCTACCAAATTCTCAAAGAAGCTAGAAGTGCAGCCATGAGCAGCTGAAGCCATACTGCTCCGTACAGTAACACAGAGCATGGTTCAGACACATGGGAAGCTGAGAGTTCAAAATGCCTCAAGCAGAGGAAGCAACTCAATTTGGATTTCTCTTACCTCCAGCAACAAAGGCCACAAGAAAGGCAGTCTACAAACACCATCTCCTCCTCCTCCAGCAATTTGTAAATCTAGCACATCTGTGCCATGCTTTATTTATGAGTGAATGAAAAGCAATTGGATTTGTGTCAGGTAGAATATCTAAATGCTGAAAGGAATGACAGATTTCAGTTTTTCATTTTGGCCATACAAATACGCAGTCCACGTTTTACTTCCAGGGTGAGTCAAAATACACTGGCTTTTTTCCAGAGTTATAATTAAACAGGACAGACACAAATGAACACTTTAGGCCCTGGTGGGTTGCATTGCTTGAAATAATGTAGCCTAGTGGCTAACTCAGATAGTGATGATAGTGGAAAAGCAAAACTGTCACCTTTCCTTTTTTTTTTAATGACTTGGACTCTCAGACCAGTACTGTGCTAGCTATATTTCTCATGTTTCTAACGTTAATAGAAATACAGCAGTAGAGCTACAGATAGCAACCAAAAAGGGGAACCTTCTATCTTGCCTGTGGGCTGAAGTCCAACTATACACTAGTTAAAAAAGTGAATCATCTTGTATACAAGGATTTTCTACAGTAGAGATTTTAGGTGGATAATTCTTTCCATGTATCATCCTCCCTCAGCTCCCATAAATAGGAAAGTTTGAAAACTGCAAACTGATTAAGGGTTAGCTGAATGCTCTAGCAACTGATAAGAATGCATTGGCAGTAACTAAAAAGTAATTTCTGTTTTAGAAGTTTTAATTGAAATACAAGTCTGCTGCTGTTCAGACAGCAATTCTTTAATAAATCTATGAGTAGAAGCAATTAGTAATAATTTTATTTTATTGCAGCTGTCAAATAGTAGCAGTACAAAAACTAAGTGGGATAATGGTGTCTTGGAAATTTTTTTCCTTTAAAAAATAGGCAATCAGAAAAAAAGTAACACCAAAACTTTTGAAGGTGGATCAATATGCTCTTGATTTTGACCAAGACAGTACCACAAAGTTCTCCCTCAAAAAAATCACAAGATCAAACAGATAAAAGCCCTTTGTTTAATAGGATTTTGAAACAATGGCCTGTTAACTGGGAGGAAATTAGAAGGAAAATTCAAGGGTTTTTTATATTACCTATATTAAGTAAAATGTAATTCCTAATGTTGGATTCTATAAGAAACAGCCAGTACATTAATCATGATTAATAATGTTTAGATTTCTCAATTAATTTTTCAGGAATTAAAAAACCTTATGTTTAAAAAGTCCTCTAAGGTGCCAAATTTTTAGTAAACTTAACATCTAGCTTATATTCAGAAATCACACTTGTTCATACAAATATTTGCTACCTTTCAGTACTTAAAAAATACCTGGCACTTACGAGAACTATTTCCAAACAAAAATCAACTGAAACTGTCACTGTTTGATTTAATGCTCTCATAAAAGACTTTCCATTTCTTCTGTGATACCTTACCAGTGCTAAATTGGTGGGTTTTGATGAAAGATACAGAAGTAAAATATGATTAATCATATAATTTAATCTTTCTTACTGCTTAATCAGTTATGCTCCTTGTGGTGTATTTCAGGTTCACTTGTACCTTTAAATGAGATTGTAATACAGCAAATACATGAAAGGCCACTCTATCACTTCTGGTGATGTCTCACACTAGGTGGACACCTGCCCAACTGCAGAAGCCCTGCAACTTGGCTGGCAGTATAGCCTGGACCATAGGCAGGATATCTTCATCAGCAAGAAATCAAACTATGTGTAAGCTGAAGACATAAGCCCATGGCAGAGACAGTGATGACTTGCACTGTCTCTTAGTTGACACCCAAGAGCGTGTCTACATCCACCACCTCTGGGTATGCACACCATGGCTGGTTGGGGCGCTACATTCCCGACCCAACAGCATCCTGTATCCCACTTGTCTGGAGAGTCTAAGCTCCTGTGTGGGCAGGCAGAGTCACAGTCAGAGTGGAGAATTTAACTACAGTAGTTGCTTTTACTTGGGAAAATGATCATCTGAAAAATCCTCAGCACATAACAATGAGTAGTGGTTTGTCATTTTATTTCTTCTGGTATTTACTGAAATACTTCAATTAAGGCATTGCTTAACAGAGATGAAATATATTGTTGCCACATGATGCTTCCAATTTTGCTTTGTAAAAAAGGAAAATTTTTCTCTATATGGAAATGTACACTGATATTCTTAAAACCTTCCCAATTTGTTGATCTAATCTACTACTCTTCCATGACTACTTCGAGTGACAAGGAAGTGTTCCAATGTTTCTGATCTTATAATAAATAAATAAAGAGTGATTCAGTTCAGACATTGTTAAAAACATTCATGTACGGATGGGCCTATAACATTTTTTCATCACTATTCTTTTCAACTCTCTGGACTTTAATATTTCCATAGGCATTTATGATCTGAACATTAGAATAACTTACTCTAAATCTAGGTATTTATGTCTTTGTTCACACGTAATACATGTGAACTTGCCAACACATTCGGGAGGCGATAACCTCAGAATGTACTGTTCCAGTTATACAAACCATACATTTAGGTAATGATAAAAATATACTAAATTTCTTTTGATAAATCAAAATTTTCCTTTTTATTTTGCTAGTTATCCAGGTTTCTAGCACTCATAATATTCACTCAACTGTCTTCTCTTCAGTTACTTAACCATACTAATCCTGTTTTCCACATGCCTCTGCTCTTACACCGTTGAATGACTGTTGACTGTTCCAACAAAGCTTCACAGAGAAGAGCATGATCCCTCTCTATTACATACATGTACATTCTTCATACAGTTCTGCTCACTAATGACTTATAAAATTAAAACATTCACGAGTTGCACAGCCAATAATTCACCTTCTCTATTTTTTGTCATATCCTTTCTGTTGCTTATGGACTCTCAAGGATCTCTGGAAACGTCATTTAGACTCTCCTCTAGCTTCCTCCTGCAGCTCCTGAAGAATTCTGCAGTCGATGCTGATGCTGTGTGGGGTCAGCAGCTGACCTGAACTCAGAAACTTGTTTTATTTAAGCATGCAAGATCTATTGCAGTTGCTGAAAACACTACATTTTTTTCTACAGCGGAAATGTTACAATATAATGAACCTACAGTGTTTCTCATGGGTCAGTTCTATCTCAAAGCAATAATAGATTTGTGGAAGAAAATTAGCAGAATATTCTCTTTTCTTCTTTTATAAAATACATGACCTGCTGAAATTTAAATAATGAAAAGAAAAAGAAGCATTGTTATGTCCGATAACATTCCTGTAGATTATGGAATTCATATATATTTCATAATTCTAATAATATTTTTAAAATTATTTCCAAGGGGTTTTTGCTGTTGTTTGTTTAATTCTGGTACATGCACAGAAATCAGTTTCTTTTCTAAACTGCAAAGTTCACTGTCTGTAACAACCCAATCCTGCCTTGGTGTTAGATGGCACAGCATTACTTATTACAGAAAATACATAAAACAGTGATACTCAAATCCTAATGCACAGGAGAGTTATCCATTAATTTTAAGAAGGTTATAGCAAGGAATCCTAGGTTGAACATAGAAAATAAGATGAGATTTTAATGACTATACATCATTAATCACTTTAAGGTGTATTTCATACTCATTAAGCCATCACATTTTGTATCCACTGCACAAATCAAACAGAGGGCCAGACCTTGCTAAATAATGTATTTAATAATTTTTTCATAGAATATCTAAATGCATATAACTGCAAAGGATTGAAATAGATGCTTTGATATCTAACCCAGGGTTCAGTTAAGAAATGCTTAGGTTACTTAAAATTTCAGTGTTTTAAACTCACTTTCTATTACTTCAACGAACCTACTAAGGTTAATTATACTTTCAAGAGGTTTATTTTCCTTATCCACTAATTCATTTCAATAAAAACTGTTGAATGCAGAGGTAACAATTATATTGATGCATTTTAAAGATAATATGAAGATAACAGAAGACTTTTCAAACCAAATAGTACAATGATTATATTTGCCTAAACCCTCTACCTGCATTGAGTTTGAAAAGAGCCACTAGTCACCTTGAAACTTCACAGTATTTCTGTTTAGACACCATGCTTTTTACTTTACTGCTGAGATTTCTGTAAAAGATAACTTTCAACTAGTTGAAGTGCCAGCAACGTGTCTGAAGATAACCTTTGTAGATCACACAAGATTTGTACTATCAGAAAGAATACCTGGCATACTAACATGACTGTAGTCCTCTGTAAATGTTATCATTTGTGACCATCAGTATAGCAACAGCAAAAATTTTATGTTTTCTTATATTTGACCTTCAATCATTCACATTTTTATAACTGGCATCTTCTTAAGATTCTTTTTTTAATTATACAATTCTGATCACGGCCACAGGGCTGAACTTGCTTTGTACATACCCTAAATGCCTACATTTTATACAGCAAGTATCACATTACGCATTACATCACACCTCTTTTTTAAAGATGTTCTGGGCTACAAACCACATGTCTCTTTGTCTGCATTAGAGACACAAGGACAGGTAATGTGTGACATATAGCCAGCTCTCAGCTGAAAAGAAATACTTTTCGAAATTCTGGATGTTTTTCCTCTCACAGCCTTATCCATAAGAAGATAGAAATGTGGACTATCTGAAGTGCATGTCTGCTATTGAATTAATACACACCTGTGACCAGACTTGCTCTTAAATTCACCCTCATTAACACTCTGAACCACTACTTACACTGTTTTCTATGTGACCTGACTCGTTCCCAAGGCAAGGAAAGCCTTTGTGCTATTTCCGTCCCTATTGGTATTCCAGGAATGAGAACACTGCTGAATCATGTAGATGCTAACAGTTGTCCACTATTTTTCCACCGATCCCCCACAATCTCAAAATGGCAAAAGGCCATCCTATAACTTATTCTGAAGGAAACAGCAAGATCAGCTTCTTGTTCAGGACCTAAATGCACAGCTTGAGAGGTTACTGGGCCCTGCAGAGGTGAACGCAGCAGCCATACAAATATTGCTCAGTATTTTCACAGCAATTTCTAATACAAAGTATTTCAAAGCAAAATTTTATCTTGAACTTGCCAACACAGCTTGTGGAGAGAAATCTTGAATACTTTTTTGACTTCAGAATGTTCACCAGCAGGGATGAGCTGCAGAACTGGCCCCAGTTGTAAAGAGAATGAAGGCATCATTTGGCTGTGACATCAACTGAAGGGTAGTGACACCCATCTGAGCACCATATTTTACAAAACCCAGCCTTCAGTTCCAGTGAGCCAGGGCAGGAAAGAGATGCAATGAGGTGACCAGAATAGAGCTATTACCATTAAATCATATGCATGACACCAGAACTGTATGTAATATTACTACCAAGGTGCAGAAAGGAAAGCTGTCCAAAGCAAAGTAAAATCTTTACATATTCAAAAGCATAAATAAAGGCTGCATTATGCTGAGGTGGGGGAGTTTGTACTTGTTGGGAAACTAATGTATATGGGAAGAGAGAAGCAGAAAAAGTCTACTTGGCCCAAATTGTAACTTGATTTTAATCATAAGTTTTTAGGACAGAATTTATCCTGATTGTACATATATAAAAATACAGGTGTAAGCCCATCAAAACAGTTTTCAGGGAATCTGAAGTTAATATCTCCAACAGGAATGCTTATTGCTGAATCCTTCTAAAGAAAGCAAATTCTTTACACATTCTCAAGTAAAATTTCCAAGAATAAGATAGTATATGAAAACAAAATGTCACATGATGACTTCAGTTTTGCTTTTAGAGGCAGGTATAAGGTATCAGCCAACTGCAAGTATAATCTCTGCAATGTATGCTCCTTGCAGAGTAGACTATGACAAATATTAAAGAAAAAGTAATCACTTCAACCAAAACTGAGCAGAGAGGATCATTGCTCTGTCAAAGTGAAGAATAGCGAAAAGAAAAAGGAAATATTTGAGTTTTGTTCCTAGACACATCTGAAGTTTTCCAAAGGTTATTAGGATTTCAGGTAGTGATGCAGTACAAAACCACTAGTTTATCTTCGAAGGGTCATGTGAAGTTCATCTAGATCTATCTAACACGCCTCAAGTTAAATCTCATGGTGCAGAGGCCCAGAAAACAACATAGGTAAAATCTCTATGTTGTGACTACTGAATACTGGAGATGCCTTTACTTAATAAAAGCTGCAGCTTCCAAGCTATATATTTTGGGTTTTGTAGTTAAACAAGAGCACTTTGCAGGGCTGAGCAAGTTTGCTCAGCTGACATTCATGGTTGACTGGGATTCAGAAACTAGCCCTGTGAACATAAATTTTCCTAGTAAAAACTGGCCAGATCAGGTCTGCTCAAAATAAAGTGATTGTTCTTTTTTTCCTTTTGAAATACACCCAGAGAAGGCACATAGAAGAGAGAGGGAAGGAAGAAAAGAGAGGAAGGAAGAGATGAAAACAGATTTTAACTGTTAAAATATCCTTCTAGTGGTGAGAAAAGCAATACTCACTGCCTTCCTGTGACTGGATTTTAACTTGAGTCTTCTATTTAGAAGACAACCATGATTCCCAGTTATTAATTACTCTGAACATGGGATTTTCCCCCATTGCTTTTGCTTAAGCTGTGCAATTTTTCCAGATAACAATGCATGAGTCATTGCGCAAGAGAGAGGACGACTGCAGTTAATGACTCAGTACAGGTGATGGGACAATTCAGATTAAAGAGGATTATTAACAAAGAAACACATTTTATACCAAAACCAGAGTTACTCTCTCCTTATTTCTATTGTAATACTGTGGTACCCAAAACGATTTTGACAGATACCCTAGAGCACCAAGTAGAGAAATTATAAGCAAATATACCACCTCAGGACCTGAAATGGGATGCTGTTTTCAGGTGTATCTGCCAGCATCTTCCTTAAACTGAATATGCTTAAAACACCGAAAGGTCTTTGAATTTTTAATGTCTAGTTTCAGTAGAGTCCCTGGAATAAGGTAACATGCAGAAAAGGCAATTCAGATCTGTTGTGTGAGATGGATCAAAAAGAGAATGGTTTTGAACAAATCTCCCTTTGGTCAGGATGTCCCTCCAGCCTTGCTCTGCACAGCTTTTTTGGGTGGATTTCTACAAGACAATAACCTTTTAAAAATCACCTTTTATATATATATAAAAAAATGTGTCTTCCTTGGAGTCTGCCAGTGCAACAGTGCTAAATATTCTCTGTGCATTCCAAAATATCCATCCCGCATGGCTAAAAATCTTGCTCTGCAGCACACTTTGCTCTTCTCTCAGGAGGCATAGTCTACCCTCATTACCTGCTGTACCTACAGTACCTACACAGTGCCTAAAAACTAAAATGAAGAAAGGTCAGACAGAACAGTTATACTAGCTGTCACACATACACATGAGATGTCCTAACACAGTCACTGCCATTTATACCATGAAACTAAACAGGACAAAAAACCAGTCTCGTTATTGAGTTAAGCCCAAATCACCCATACCATTGCCTCCTCATTTTGTATTCTTCTTGACTGCTGACTAGTAATTTCTTGAGCATTTGTAAGACACAAGGAAGATGAGCATTTCTTGTAAATGCCTGTCTTTTTGGTATATAGCAATACAAGATAGCAAGTCATATTTCCCAGTTAGATAATCTTCCAGGATCTATTGATCAATAATAAATAACTAGACAGACAGACAGAGAGACAGACAGACAGATAGATAGATGAAACATATTCCTCTAGATGAGAGCAATAGAAAATTATTTTACTCAGGTGTTTCTCTAGATAAGTTTTCCATGCAACTGAACCTCTGAAAAAATTTCTAGATTGGGAAGCAATCAGAAACTATGTTCATGTCCATCAAGTTACTGCAGTAAGAGAGTCAGGAAGAAATCGAGCACTGAGATTTCATGTAATTTACACCTATTTGTGTTCACCCGTTTGTGTAAAGAGCCTGAACTGCTGTCTGTATTTATTTAATCACCACAATTCTCAACCTTTCATCTAGCCTGAACATTTTACAAGCTGCCTTTGGGATTATCTTACATGTTTGTGACTTTCTCTCTCTGCAAGGCAAATAAGAGTGCAAAGTAATTTAATACTTTCATGAAAAATTATCCTACAAGATCTGCTGTTGCTTTAGAAACTACAATAATTTTGATCTGTAAAAAGAACATGTTGCATTACCACATTGCTTTATCACCTGTGATATTCAAGACAAAAATGCCTGCCAATGCTACTGGAATGCAGAGGTAATATTTACAAAGTAATTCTAAATGTCCAACACTTTCAAAAACTGTCAAATCACTATTGAAATAAATGGACTCAGAGGTGACTAACAGAAATATAATTTTATTTGTTCCATAAGTTTCCAACACAGGCAAAAGCAAAGCTGCTTTTTTTTTTTTTTTTTACTCGACACATATTTCACTCAAACCTTGTATACTGATAAGACAAAATTATACTCTATGTAACTTTCATTAGTAAACTCAAAAAGGAAATATTTCTTATAGGAAAAAAATAGTCCAGAAAAAAGCATCTTTTTTTGGATCAATTTACTTCCTGTGTAGTACCTGTCTCTCAGAAACCACATCCAGTCACTAACTCAGCACACTACTAAATGAATTCGATGGGCCAGACCACCTACAGATAATACACTGGCAATATCAACAAATACTGAAGAGACAGAAGGCACATTAGTATCCTTGTGTGTCAAGGAATTGAAAGAAAGGCTTGATTATGTTCAAAGACATTATTATGTGGTAACTCAAGAAAGCAAGTGAATGTTAAATTATAATACAGCTGATAGTGTCATTAGCTAAAACTAATGAAAATTCTGATGGTTCTGCTCTCTGCTCCAACTATAAACAACAGTGACATATGGTAGAAATCATATATATAGCAACACAATGTTTTCATTTCGATTCACAAAGCACCAAAATTGAGGATATATGTGGTGGTGGGAAGACTGAGTCAACTGTGGAAAGCAGTCAGTGAACAGCCTGAAGGGACAGACTCTTAGAGCAGATATCCGTAGAGCAGGAAAAATAATGGTGCCAAACATGACTTCAGACAGTACTCAGTGTTAACACAAAAGGACAGAAACACAATCTGCAAATTTATGAGGGAAATCCAGATTCACAAGAACATACACTTCATCTTCTTGCCACTTTTCAACTTATTCAAGAAAATTAAGATCAAACCACCCAGGACCACTGCATACATGAGAAAATTCTACTATAACTTTCTCCAGAGTGCTAAATCTGAAATAGCCCATGGCATACCCATGCATCAATACCTACTTTTCATGGTACATTAATCTCTGAGCAAAACCAGGATCAATACATGGTTAGAAAATTTATTTTAACAATCTCAAACTTCTCTTCTGAAGAGAATTTCACAATTAAACCAGACATTATTCTTAGTATGTGTCCATTAGTGAAACCCACATGTTGACGGATACTGAATACGCAGCAACTTTCTAAACCAGTTTCTTCAGATCATTTTAGTTACCTCTGAACAGCTTGTTGAGATAACAAAATCAGAGAAATATTGAAGCTTCAAGGAATAGGTGGAGTCCAAAAGCAGAGCAGACTTCAGTTGGACCAGGTTGTTCTTGGCCTTGTCCCAAATAAATTTGAATGTTTTCAGGCACAGATACAACATGGCACTCTGAGCATCTGCCTCCAGTGCTTACTGGCTCTCAGCAGAAGAAATATCTATAAATACCTTTGTTTTCTGATGCTTGAATGCATAACTGTTCAAAATTGTCAAACTGTGGAAGTGTTCAAGGCCAGATTAGATGGGGCTTTGAGTAATCTGATCTAGTGGAAGGTGTCCCTGCCCATGGCAGTAGAGTTGGAACTAGATGATCTTCAAGGTCTCTTCCAACCCAACCCAAACCATTCTACGATTCTATGATTCTATGATATTTGGATATCATTAAGTCAGTACTTATAAAATAAAACAATTAATAAAGAAAGGAATCTGAAACTAAGACTTTGTATGTCTATTGTCTTCTGAAAAGGGATTTTGAACATAGCATGATGGGGTTTCCATATCGATTGTTTCATGAAGGTCTCTACAGTGCACATGCTGACAGTCAACCAAGTGGTCAAGAGTTTTTCCATATATGAACCTGCTGTTTTCTTGTAAAAACCACTTTTTTAGAGTAATAGATTGCAGTATTACTTGCTGTTGAAGGATATGCAATAAGAGGAAACCTTTTCAGTATTGAATATCATTACTATTCATAACAGAATTATTCATTTATTGCTATGAAAAAATGCTAACGGCTTTTATGACATGCTCATTTTCTTCTACTCTTCAAAAAAATTGACTATGATAGTAAGTAGCCTGCCTATTTGGTTCTTCACTGTCTATGCTAAACTGTTGGCATGATTCTTGATTGAACTTCTGCTGTACCTGTGAGGACACATAGCTGGAAGAGACAAAATTTTAGTCTTTCCTTTTAATCATGCCAGTTTTCCACCCACTCTCCATGGTTCCTCTACCCACAGCTCACTATGCTATTTTGCTGTTCTTTCCCTTTATATTGTCTTCTTCCTCAGAGTATGAGTTTTAACATAATTTGAATTTAGGAGAAAACAACAACAACAACGAACCACAACAACAACAAAAACCCCCACCACAAACAAACAATAACTGGTTTCTTTACAATATTATTTTCTAGCAAATTAAATAAAATTTTCAGTAGAAACCCAGATCTCTACAGAATTCACATGAGAATACAAGAAGAAAAGTTGTTTACAGCAATATTTGTTTGGAGATGTTAGTAAATTATAACAAGAAAAATACAATAACTCTGTGAAATACAAGTTTATTCCTAGGCCTTTAGAAAACAGATATGAAAGGATTCTAGATACTGCAGCAAGTCCTTTGCAAAATAAAGGTATAAAAGGGAGTTACATCCCTGAAATGTATACAGTTTTGTAATCCCCAACATGTCTTTCATTTTTGTTATGTGTATTTGTAAACAGATCTGTGTTTTGAGAGCCAACATTTTAGTGTGTTTTTCAAAATATGTATATATTCCTGAAATATTTCAGAGGATATAGGAATTTCCCCTCTAAAATGAAAATACCTAAGAAATACCTAGCAGTCTGCATTACAAACAATACCAGTTATACAGTATCTCCTTTACTGTTTCTTTTTATATAGTAGGCGAATGTTAAAAATATTTATATATATACAGAGAAACTATGAATATGAAGAATAAATTCCACTGATGGAAGTGAATTGTTTCTATGTAAAATAGTACCAGCCTTGCTAATTTACAAATCTGCATAAGGTTTAGATCAGTAATATATTGCTTATAACCCTGGCAAATTGCATATCTGACAAAAATCAGCATGGTCCAGAATAGTCTATGTGAGTCACTGTAAATCTGCTTTTGAAAAAAAGAGTACTTTGATAAAGTAGTCTAATGAAGACTACAGGTTTAGCAAAAATGTCTTAATCTTTCCAGGTGGGGTGAAACTGATATTGTGTTTTATTAATTTATCTTTGGGATTAATCTTGGAAATTTCTGAGGCATAATCTATCCACTTGATCACTACTAATCTATGTCTATCTACTAATCTATTCACACCTGAAAAGTCTGGCTTAATTCTGGAGAATAATCTCTTACAGACTTGCCAGAACAGAGCAGCATAACTTGCCAGAAAAGAGTATCAGGGCACCTTATGCAATTGCTGCTAAAGGCCAGGCCCTAGAAGAGGCTCTCCTCCACTTCCCAACAACTCTGCAATGGAACACAGATGTGCAGCACCTTCCTGTGATTCTACAAGATGTTTACAAACTTCCACATTTCAAACTTAAGAACTATGCTGCAGGCTTGAAGAGTTTTCTTTAAATAGGAAAAGCTATTTGAATCTGATAGATTAGTTTAGGAAGTCTTTCTGTTTAAATAGGCAACATAGTCAAAACTTTACCATGGAGATTTCAAACATGTCTTGAATATTTTGAAATATGCGGCATTTGAGTGTAGCTAGTTTCAACAAATACTTAATTTATTACTTACATCATTTAATACCTTACCACCCCATTTCTCAACTACACAATTTGGCCCCCTTTTCCTAATTATTAAATAAGCTGTTCCAGACACAGTGAATGCCTCCATTTTCAACAGATAATTGAATATAATAGTAGTTCTTAAGAAGCAATGTTTTTATAGTTGCACAGAGCTAAGATTATCATCACAAAGAGAGTAGAATAAACAGTTTATTTATGTTCTCCTGTGAATTAACCTTTTTAAAGACACTAACATTTTGAGGTTTTTTAAATAAGCTTTTTTTTAAACATTTTTGTGAGTGTACATTTAACTAGTGTTATTCAGCTTAACTCTAGAAACACAATTTTGCCTTACAGAACATGAAATTTTGCTTACCAGCAGCATTTCAAATAGGATTCATGGTTCGTAGAGATGGCAGAGTAAACAGCCTTATGTTAAGCCTTTAAACTTTGAGAAAAAGCAGGCATAAAAAAATATTTAAAAGCAAGGTCCTTTTAAATCAGTTCAGGTGAACAACTGAGAGAAGGTACCTGAACTTGAGGAAAACTGTATTAATTAATCTTTAACAGCTAAAAGAGACTTTCCCATTTTGTTACAAGACAACTAAGGAACACTCAAATTGTGTGAAAGATGAGAATATGTCTCATGGTTTTAAAGGACCAAAATCACTATTTGTACAAATGATTATGATTACACAGGTGAAATTTGCCTGCTCCTGGTGAATTTGGCTACACGTTTATAATCAATGGGTTGCCCAGAGCTACAGCCATGAATAGTTTAACATAAAAAGGCAACAGGTTGAAACTTACAGCAGACTCTACAGTGGAAAGGATTTTAACAATGAAAACCAGTCATTAACCTCTCTGTTCAAAGTGCAGGGTGTGATTAAAAACCAGCAGGGCACAGTTATTTGTGGCTTTAAACCTTGAGCAAAATTTACAGCAGAGCAGAGTAAATATAAAATTTTATTCCAGTACAGACTAGCATGTGGATTTGAAGTTGCAATTACTATAAAATTAAATTATGTTTTTAGAATGATTCATGGAATTGCAATTCCACTTCATTGGACATTTAAATTAAGCATAAGGTATTATGGAAAAAAACACAGGAAACTATGGATTAATTATCAGTCTCCAACCTTGTAATTACAAGTTGCTGTATAACGATTTCCAGCAAAAAAAGCTCAAAACGAACAACTCCCCTTCAATCAGTTAAATTAAAAACAACAACAACAAAACCCAACCCCCCAAACCAAATAATAATTTTATCTTTGTAATATTTTCTATGGTTTTATCATTATGTTTCAAGTAGACTTAAAATATACAATCTGTCACTCCCCATGAGTATTTTCCACTTTATAACCATATATCCAAAGTAAAAAAGGAAATGGTAAAAAAGTAAAAAAGGAAACGGTAAAAAAGTAAAAAAGGAAATGGTAAAAAAGGCCATCTTGGGCTTTTTCAAGCAATTGCTAGGGGAAATCCCATGGGAAAGGGTGCTTGAAGGTAAAGGGGCCCAGGATAGTTGGTTAGCATTCAGGGACTGCTTCTTCCAAGTTCAAGATCAGAGCATCCCGACATGTAGGAAGTCAAGGAAGGGAGTCAGGAGACCTGCGTGGTTAAACTGGGAACTGCTGGGCAAACTCAAGTGGAAGAGGAGAGTTTACAGATCATGGAAGGAGGGGCTGGCCACTTGGGAAGGATATAAGGCTGTTGTCAGAAGATGTAGGGAGGCAACTAGGAAAGCTAAGGCCTCCTTAGAATAAAACCTGGTGAGAGGGGTCAAGGACAACAGAAAGAGATTCTTCAAACACATGGCAGATAAAACTAACACTAGAGGCAATGTAGGCTCACTGATGTATGAGGCTGGTGCCCTGGTGACAGAGAAGGCAGAGTTGCTGAATGCCTTCTTTGTCTCTGTCTACTCTGCCAGAGGCTGTCCTGAGGAGCCCCATACCCCTGAGGCCCCAGAGGAAGTTAGGACAATGGAGGAGTTTGCCCCAGTTGATGAGGACTGGGTTAGGGACCAGCTAAGCAATCTGGACATCCATAAATCCATGTGTCCAGATGGGAGGCACCCGTGGGTGCTGAGGGAGCTGGCTGAAGTCATTGCTGGACCGCTCTCCATCATCTTTGCCAAGTCTTGGGAAACGGGAGAGGTGCCTGAGGACTGGAGGAAAGCAAATGTCCCTCCAGTCTTCAAAAAGGGCAAGAAGGAGGACCTGGGCAACTATAGACCGGTCGGCCTCACCTCCATCCCTGCAAAAGGTGATGGAGCAACTTATCCTTGATGGCATCTCAAGGCATATCAAGGAGAAGAGGGTCATTAGGGGCAGTCAACATGGCTTCACCAAGGGGAAGTCATGCTTAAGCAACATCATAGCCTTTTATGAGGACATAACCAGGTGGATAGATGATGGCAAAGCAGTGGATGTGGTCTATCTTGATTTCAGTAAAGCATTTGACACGGTCTCCCACAACATCCTTGCAGCTAAACTGAAGAAGTGTGGTCTAGATGACTGGGTAGTGAGGTGGACTGTGAACTGGCTGAAGGAGAGAAGCCAGAGAGTTGTGGTCAATGGGGCAGAGTCTAGTTGGAGGCCTGTATTTAGTCGAGTCCCTCAAGGGTCAGTACTGGGACCAGTACTATTCAACACATTCATCAATGACTTGGATGGCGGAATAGAGCGCACTGTCAACAAGTTTGCTGATGACACCAAATTGGGAGGAGTGGCTGACATGCCAGAAGGCTGTGCTGCCATCCAGCGAGACCTGGACAGGCTGCAGAGTTGGTCAGGGAAAAATTTAATGAAATATAACAAGGACAACTGTAGAGTCTTGCATCTGGGCAGGAACAACCCCAGGTTCCAGTATAAGTTGGGGAATGATCTGTTAGAGAGCAGTGTAGGGGAAAGGGACGTGGGAGTCCTGGTGGACAGCATGATGACCATGAGCCAGCACTGTGCCCTTGTGGCCAAGAAGGCCAGTGGCATCCTGGGGTGGATTAGAAGAGGGGTGGTTAGTAGGTCATGAGAGGTTCTCCTTCCCTTCTACTCTGCCCTGGTAAGACCGTATCTGGAATATTGTGTCCAGTTCTGGGCCCCTCAGTTCAGGAAGGACAGGGAACTGCTGAAGACAGTCCAGCACAGAGCCACAAAGGTGATGGAGTGGAGCATCTCCCTTATGAGGAAAGGCTGAGGGAGCTGGGTATCTTTAGCTTGGAGAAGTGGAGACTGAGGGATCACCTCATTAATGTTTATAAATATGTAAAGGGTAAGTGTCATGAAGATGGAGCCAGGCTCTTCTCAGTGACAACCAATGGTAAGACAAGGGGCAATGGGTACAAACTGGAACACAAGAGGTTCCACTTAAATATGAGAAGAAACTTCTTCTCAGTGAGGGTGACAGAACACTGGAACAGACTGCCTGGGGGGTTGTGGAGTCTCCTTCTCTGGAGACATTTAAAACTCGCCCAGACGCCTTCCTGTGTAACCTCATCTAGGTGTTCCTGCTCCAGCAGCGGGATTGGACTAAATGATCTTTTGAGGTCCCCTCCAATCCCTAACATTCTGTGCTTGTGCGATTAACATTTCATATCCTTTTCTTTCAAGAGGTAATTTTGGGGAAAACAAATAAGGCAATGAATGGTACCCTAACAATAAATTTCCCGAATAAAAGGTTTCTCTTTCTGAGAAACCAGAATGATACTTTTATTATCTTTGAACCAAATCATGACAACAGGAGGTGCCCATATTGAATGAAATCTGATATATGCAGTCAAAATATTAATATACTGTAAAGAATTTTAGGAAGAAAATGCTCCTAATTTTTAAAAGTCCTGATTTCAAAGACAAGGTAAATGGATATAAGTTTTTAAACAATTAAGCTGCAAAGGGATGGAATAGCAACCAAAAATGAATGGTTCAAAGTCTTTGGGGCCTTCAGACGTTTCATAGGTGAGGACCATGTGAGGACCACCTCCACAAGGTGAGTGGGACAAGTTTTCTTCAGTATCATCAAAGACAGGATAGCATATTGGGAAGTGATGCAGTCGATGCACACATTGACCATCTGGCATTTTTGGCTTTATTTAATTGGAAAGTGCAAAAAGCACTTGTGCTCCCAGCATATTCATAGCTTTGAAAAAATCAAATCATAAATGCTATTTCACTGAATGTTGTCAGTTGTTCTATTTCAATGTTCAAAATGCAATTTTTCTTGTCAAATGAAAAGCAGAAATCTCAGTTCTGTGAAACTATTATATGTTTTCAGTTACCTAGTATGTGGTTCAATGTTTCAATCAGTCCTGGAAGTAGCTTTCAAATTATGCGAGTCTAACCAGCTATGCAGGCAAGCAGCTCCTGTTAAGTTCATATAATGTTCTCCTGCCAATGAGTTACTTGAAGTACCATGGAATTCTCCAGGTTTCAGCTTACTAAGGATTTGTGCTCCTAACCCATATACAGACAGATCTATCACTGTGTATGAATGTCAGAATCCACATACTTTTATATAACTCGTTGTTGCTACTGTAAAGAATTCTTTAACCAATACCTCAAGCTGAAGTTTCTGTCCCTACAGAAAATATCTGACATGATTTTAAGTGCTTATCCTTTTACTAGATTATTACAATGTGGTTTAAATGGTAAAAGATTTGGATACAGGAAACATTGTTTTAACTCTAATCAGAAACATTATGTAGGAAAAAAAACATTTCACACATTCTAACCATAGGCAGTAGGGCACACAGCTTCAAACATACATGTGAAAGTTTTAGTCCCATTTTGGACAATTTGGGTCACCTTGAAACAGTGATGTTTTACCTGGAATGGCCTAACATTGAAAGACAGACAATTAAAAAGAGAGAGAGAGACAATTTCTATTGGATGACCAGTAGTTTGTGATTTGTGTTTGGTGACAAATATTCAAGAGGTATCAGTGACAATGGCATCTCTATGTATTGTTCTGACTACAAAAGGGGAAAACATTACTAGAAGTGGAGGAATATAATGGTGATGGAAGGTTTATCTTATATGAAGGCTAGTATGAAAGAAAGCACTCAAACCAATGCGATAAAAGAGAAATAACTGGAAAAATAAGTCTCCATATCTTACTATCAGACCCTCAAAATAGCATAGTATTTTAACTGATACGAAGGTTACTTAAGCTTTGTTTTAGAAGATCTCTAGAAACACTGATATAAAACTTATATATCTGTTCTTCAGAATCTGCTATGTATCACTGCAGTACCTGAACACACAGCATGTAGCTTCTAACTCAAAACCCCCTATTTGTCTTTTAAAGTATGTATATGTATATATACTTTCCATGATCCTCCTGTGCAACATTCAACACTGCCAAGACCAACCTTTTTACTCATACTAAGGACTCGCAAGTGGAACTCCCATTTGTGCCACTCATCTGATGGCCACCTGATGACATGTTAGGAAGTATCAGTATTAGATACATTATTTACAGTAGTCATTGGTAAGTATCCCTTAGAAGTATATCCTCTAACAAGTCTCCTTCCATCAGAGGCTTGCTGTGGCTCACTATGCTGTGTAAGCAGTTAGTTTCCCTGAAGTCCTGTGAGCACAGTGTTTCTCAAACTGGAGTTATGAAGAGTAGCTATAAAATTACTGCCACAATCTTAATAACCTGGCACATGTTGAATGTTTCAAGTAACTGGTGTGAAGTGGATGCATGTGAACCTCATAAGGCTCAACAAGGCCAGGTGCAAGGTCCTGCACCTGTGTCAGGGCAACCCCTGGTATAAATACAGACTGGGGGATGAATGGATTGAGAGCAGCCATCCAGAGAAGGATTTGGGGGCACTGATGGATGAAAAGCTTTACATGACCTGGAAATGTGCACTGGCAACACAGAAAGTCAAAGGTATCCTGGGCTTCACCAAAAGAAGAGTGACCAGTAGGTCGAGGGAGGTGATGCTGCCCCTCTGCTCTGTTCTGATGAGATCCTCCAGATCTGGAGACCTCAGTACAGGAAAGACATGAACCAATCGGAGAGGGGCCAGAGGAGACCACAAAAATAATTAGAGGGCTAGAACACTTCTGCTATGAGGCCACACTGAGAGAGTTGGGGTTGTTCAGTCTGGAGAAGG
Organism: Caloenas nicobarica; assembly: GCF_036013445.1. Taxonomy (NCBI): domain Eukaryota; kingdom Metazoa; phylum Chordata; class Aves; order Columbiformes; family Columbidae; genus Caloenas; species Caloenas nicobarica. Next base: position 34,043,844 of record NC_088284.1, read on the forward strand.
GAGGGCTCCAGTGAGACCTTGTTACAGCCTTACAATACTTAAGGGGGCCTATAAGAAAGATGGGGAAAGACATTTTAGCAGGGCCTGTTGTGATAGGTCAAGAGGTAATGGTTTTAAACTAAAAGAGGGCAGATTTACATGAGATGTAAGGAAGAAATTTTTTACAATGAGTGTGGCGAAACACAGGAACAGCTTTCCCAGAGCAGGGTGCCCCATCCCTGGAAACATTCAAAATCAGGTTGGATGGGGCCCTGAGCAACCTGATCTAGTTGCAGATGTCCGTGCTCATTGCAGAAGGGGTTGGACTCGATGACTTTTAAACCCAAACTATTCTATGATTTTATGATTCTATGATTAATTTGACAGATAAACAAAACAGGTTTTGAAGAGTAAGTATCAAATGAGTTTCAATATTGCCAACTTGCATCTCAACCATCAGGGACATCAGACTTCACCTGCACAGATCTTTGTCTGAAGCAGCTACTAAGAGATGTCAGCCTCTCTCTCCTCCTCTTCTTGTCCCCTTGTGTTTTTCATCAACTGCTTTGCCCAGTAGCTACTTCATAAATGCATGATTCTAAAAATTCTTTCTGACATCTGTTTCCAATTCATCTTTTTTCATGCCCTTTTCAAGCTCCATATCCTATCATCAGTACAGTGGGCCCAATTCACCCATGATGTAACTAATCTAGCCACTGGCTCTAGGCATGGTTTTGGTCTTGTCTGTTCGGAGGGTTAATTTCTGTCTAAGCTATTTAAAATGACATTTCAATGCAATTTTCTCCTAACTGTCATGTTCTGTAAGATGCATTGGTACTTCTCCTATAATTTCCATGTACTTCCAGGACCACCTCTATGGTTTTTATGACATGTTGCCTATTTCATGCTGCACTTCTTTTATTTGAAATCCCAACAATGCTTTTACGTTTCCCATGGTTATGTCTGTCAGAAAAAAAATCTCCTGTTCAGCCACAAGGACTTCCAGGTATTATATGAATAAAACTAACAAACAAAACAAAACCAAAAAAAAAAAAAAGGAAAGGGAAAAAAAAAGGAAGTAGTGAACAAATGAAGATATGGAAGTAAAGCAAATGTTCCCTTCCCACTCCTTAGAAGTTCGATAGAAAACCACCAATTTTACATCCTTTGTCATCTCATGCCATGTGGCCTTCAGAAAAGAAATTTTCTGAAGATACTATGTAGACATTACTTGTAAAACTGATCTATGCTGGCATGTCAGTGGTGATGCAGTCAGAATATTTTCTAGGTGGGCTCCCTGTTCTTGAATCCTTCTTTTACCCTTTCTTGATCTCTACCTCATCCTCTGCTTTCCACTTCAGTGGGGTCCTTCCTTTCATTGCCTCTTCACCTTCCTTATTCACCTTCTCCAAAGCTTTCCCCTTTTCAGCCCTGCAACGTCATGGCATGATTTTGACAATAGTCATTTGGCCAGCATAATATCTGTTTCTTTCACCCTGTTTCTGTGCTGTAAATTAAGGTTTGGACCTTTGGAGGAGGGACTAGGAGACAACTTCCTGTTGTTCTGTGCAGTTGCAATCAGCAGCCCCTCAACGCATGTAACCCTCAGCAATACCTCAGGTCCAGAAAAGTGACGCTAATAACCTTTCACAGGTATTAAAGAGACTTTAATCATAACTGCCCAATAAAATGTTATGTCTTAATAATGTCAAGAAATAAAAGCATAAGCTTGCAGTTATGTGCTACAGCACTGTTACATACAGACTTGCACACACATAAATGCTATAAATGTTTGTAGATTTCATAGCATCACAGAATCATGGAATCACAGAATGGTTTGGGTTGGAAGACACCTTAAAGATCCAACACAATTTTTAATGTTTGAAGCAGTAGCAAGCTCTTCCATTCAAGCTGAAGCTTTGGCTTTTACAAATAAAATATTGAAGCAGCATTCTAAAATTATGTGCTAGGAAAGAAGTCCCATATTTTGAAACCTTGACCAAAGAATCATTTTTTCCTAGTTTTTCCAATATTTTGTTAGCTACATTTAAATATTTGCTTCCATATAAACATGGACATGCCATAATAGCTGGTGCAAAGAAAACAATTAAAATTTCAGCACCATGCCAAAATACTTGCTACTGAACACGCCGAAAAAGCTTCTAATGTAAAATGAATGTGGCACCTGTGCATTTTGGGCAGCCAAAAAACTCTCTGATGGTAAGCAAAAATGATGAAAAGTTAGTAAGCTAAAAGTCCTATTTTTTGATAACTCAAGTCACTTTAAGCTCTTGGGTTTAGAAAGGCATGAATAAATAATGATAAATGACCAAAAAGTTCTCAAAAGAAAAGAGGCCAAACAAACTTTTCAGTATTGTACATCATACGAAACAGATGGTAAGCGATAAACAAGTTACTGCAATAAATTGGATCCAAACCAGGAAACTAAGGAGTAAAGCGAACCACTAAATCCCCTGTGCCTGTGGCACATGACCTGTTCTGTTCACCCAACAGCTGTGTTTCTCTCCTTTTCGGTTTTCCCTTGGGGAAACAGGGCAGGGAAACATTTCTTATCACCCCTTCCCTCCACTCTTCCTCATCATCTCTTTGTGTCTCACTGCTCCTTGCTTTTAGGTGGATCCAGTTTGCCCAGGAATTAATTCTCTAGGGCTTATGCTGCTATTTACTATCAGTCTCCAGAAAAAAAAAAAAAGCTGTGAGGAAGACTATATTCACTATTAATCTCTTTGCCCACATAGTAAGTCTAGACTGGTTAGCTACAGCAACAATATAACACTGTTTATAAACTTAGTTTCCACTGTAGTATCTGGCCCATCAAATAGCAACTACTACTTTATTGCAATCAAAAATCACGTTTTTTTGCTTATATTTCGTGTAATTTTGTGAGGTTCCTCTGCATATGTAAATCAAAAACAAAAACAAACAAAAAACAAAACAAACAAAAACCCCTACAACAACAAAAATAAGCAAAAAACAACAACACACACACAAAAACAACCCCAAACCAAAACCAAAGAACACTTGCTTCTCTCAACTATCACCTGGTGACAGTATGTCAGCCCTATTCTGAAAAATTTTAAAGCGAATTTGACCTCAGATCCCTTATTTAGAAAGGGAAAAGGCAGCTCTAGTTTTGAAAAGCCTTCATTATTGCACCAAAATAAGAGATTATACAGTACATAATTTCATAATCAGCCATACATATACCAAAAGTTTCCTGAAAAACTATTTCCTGTGCTCTGTATTTCTTCTACTGAGTCCTCTTAATACAAAATAAAATAAATTGAAAACTATATGAAATATGAAGAAAATGCTTCTTTGACTTTGTTCGTGTAACATTTCAAAAACAGATCCAGTATAAACTGTTTCTTTGATAATCAGAAAATGGCTGTCAGTATTATGTATTGATTTTAATAATTTGTCCCTCATTTGTGATGGAAGCATAAAGAATTTATGGAAAATCAGAAGTGGTCTAATAAAAGTATTAAGCATGGCATGTAGGCTGTGAGAATACTTCATAATTTTCATTTTGAGCATTATGAGTGCATATGTGATTTCATTCATGTTTCTACTTCGTAAGTCTTTTTTCTTAACTAAAACTCAACCGTGATTCTTGCAATAGCCTGAGAAACCCTTCATTAACTTAGATTCAGCGGTAACGAAAAAATAACGTTATGTAGTGCAAGAATCACAAAAGCTAGGCATATGTTCCACTGTGGTGTGATGGGTTGACTCTGGCTGGGTACCAGGTGCCCACCAACCCACTCTATCACTCCCCTCCTCAGCTGGACAGGAGAGAGAAAATACAATGAAAGGCTCATGGGTTGTAAGGACAGGCAGAGATCACTCACCAGTTACCATCATGGGCAAAACAAACTTGACTTGGGGAAATCAGTTTGATTCCTTACCAATCAAAAGTCAGAGTAGGATAATAAGAAAAAAAGACAAATTTAAAAACATCTTCCCCACACCCATCTCTTTTTCCCGGACTCAACTTCTCTCCTAATTTCTCTAGCTCCACCCTGCAAATTGCACAGGGGGACAGGGAATGGAAGTTGTGGTCAGTTCATAACACATCTCTGCCACTCCTTCCTGCTCACAGTCTTCCCCTGCTCCACCATGGGGTCCCTGCCACAAAAGGCAGATCTCCATGAACTTCTCCAATGTCAGTCCTTCCCACAGGCTGCAGTTCTTCATGAACTGCACCATCGTGGGTCCTTTTCACAGGGTGCAGTCCTTCAGAAACAGACTGCTCTTATGTGGATCCCCCAGGAGGTCACAAGTCCTGCCAGAAAATCTGCTCCAGCATGGGTTCCCCTCTCCACGGCACCACAGGTCCTGCCAGGATCCTGCTCCAATGCGTGGCTGAAAACGACTCTGTCCAACATGAGGACAGCTTCTGGTATCTTCTCACAGGAGCCATCCCTGCAGTCTTCCCATCACCAAAATTTGCCAGAGGAAAGGGGTAAGAAAATATGACAAAAGGTTCATGGATTGAGATAAGGACATGGAGGTCACTCATCAGTTACTGTCATGGGCAGAACAGACTCAGCTCAGGGATATTGATTTAATTTACTGCCAATCCAAATCCGAGTAGGATAATGGGAAATAAGAACCATATGTCTTCACAATGGCTCTACCATTACCGCTGACAGGCTCAGCTTTGGCCAGGAGCAGGTCCATCTTGGAGGCAGATGGAAATGGCTGTGTCTGACACAGGGATAGCTTCTGGCATTTTCTCACAGAAGCCACCCCTGCAGCCCCTCCAACTACCAAAACCTTGCTGCATAGACCAAATACATGTGGCTACTCAAACTACCTAAATTTGAGATTCTAGGAGCACTCCAAGTTTCCTACTCCAAGTCTGTGTACCAACTATGCCAAATCACTACCTGGCAAAAGCCAAGAGTGCAGCAGTGCTTCTCCTCTGCCTCCTATTCCCATGCACCAGTTTCTACACAATGAAAACATAGGATGCATAGGTCACAGTTGACCATGTGTGGTCTCATCAACACAACCGGAAGGTCATTTTCTTCCACACCAAGTCACAAAGCCACAGGTCAAATTAGACAAGGGATGAGACTACTTACAAGTGTAGGCAACTGAATCAGATCTACAGTTGATAGTTTTTCCAGTCAATATTGATGAATCAGAGTGGTGCAAGCTTGGTTTATTAAACAGGTGATTTCCTGTTAAACAGAAAACCAGTACAGTATCTTTCTGCCTATAGTACTTTATATTTGTCTTGTGTCCTAGAATCTTACGGCACTATAATAAAGCTCTCTGCTTTGTATTTCAGATATTTTAAAACTTCCATTTACAGATTAAATTTTCCTTGAAAACACACCGCACAAAACACAGTTGTTGAAAACTCATGAATTATACACTTGAACATGTTTTAAGAGAGCATGACTGCGAAAGAAATAAAAAGATTCATTACATGTCTGAGAGAGAAATAATCTCCTGCATGTACGGTTAATGAGTGAGAGTGAAACAAACTTCTTAGACATTAGTATATATAATTGCTTTTCTAATAGTTTTCCTGCTTCGGCCTGTGATTTCAGACTGTAAGACCATAACTGAAACTTGTTACGTTTGTGGTCTTCTTTCTAGAAATCAATGAGTCAGTTGTAATTTTTTTACAATTTTATTTCTTGTGCCCCTAGCCTTAAAAGAAGTGACCAAACAGTGTGTCTTCGTAGAGCTGCAGCTGAGTATCAGGAAAAAGAAGAGGCAGAAAATGAACAATGGATGTAAAATGCATTAATACTAGAAAATTTACTTGTTGAGCCTTAAGTTTATATGAAGTTTTCCTTACCATATTTACTGCTCTGCTTCAACTTTTCCCTTGATTAAAGCTTCTTCCGTCTCACAAATGCAACTCAGGCTCTAAAAGCTGATTCCCACGTGCAAGAATGGGAAACATTTTAGTAGGCTTACTCTCAATTGTGAATATAATCAGAATTGACTTCAGATTAAACCAAATTATAAATTACTTGGAACAGTCTTCCATTTTCTATACTTCTGCATTGAACACTGGTGTAATTGGCCTGTATACCACAGCGAGAAGTTCAAACCTAAATGACAATAAACCAAAATGTAAATATATGCATTTTAAGATGCCTAACAAGATGAAGTCAATATTCACTGCTGGCTTTCAGATGAAGACACTGCGTTCTTACTTTTCTAACACAAGTTTCTGACCTTTTCCTGGCACTTGACACAATATCCTTTCCTATGACATTTTCATAGACCTACATAATTTGCTCAATATATTGTAATAAAAGATTTTTCTAATTAGAAAAATGCTTTGTAATATCATAAGAAAAGGGTTGTTTCAGTATTTATGACTGTTTTCCAAGTTTTGGAAAAACCCAAGTTCAAATAGTTTCAAGTGGCACAGCTAGTCTACAAGCAGTGTATAATTATAAGTCTACAGGTTAGACATACTCTTGAAATACTACTCTTGTGTTTAAAAATCAGGTCACCACAAGAAAAAAGAAATCAGTCTCTAAAGTATTCAGGATCATATTCAGTTGTTTATATAGATGTCAAATGTATAAATTACAGATTATGAATCATCACAGCTGTATTTTTTCATTTATCATTTGGGAGGTGTGATTATTGAAAAGTTTTAAAGAAATCTTTTACAGAGTGATATACTTTAATTTCTCAGTAAAATATTATGACTGGGGTTGCAAAAAATATTTTACATTTATGATGAAAATTGATTTATTACGAAAATTTAACATGAATTATGAAAATAAATGCATCATCAAAATTTGGCCTATTGGTCTACACAAGCTTTCCCATAGAGACTCGTAACCAATATTATCAATCAGTTACTATCTCAATGCAGGTAAAAGCACAAAACGTTCCACATAAGTTGTTGGAGGAGTGTTGCAATTTCTTTTTGTGAACCATGACCCTCTTTGTAAAAAGCATGGGAGCACTGAATTTTTATCAGATGAACCTCTTGCCCAACCTGTTCAGTAATTATTGATATATATTTATGAAAATTTCAGTGAATTTATTGCTCTTTTGATTGCTCTCTCTTTTTGGATGTCAGTTTTTCACTAGTAGTTTAATTGTCAGAGTTTCTCAGGGGGAGAAAATGTGAGTATTACTGATTTATTTTAAAATGCCTTAACATGCTGTGTTGTGTATGATAAAGAAACCCAAAATATCAGAGATATTTTTCTCTCTCTTTTCTTCTTCTCTCCCAGTTAGTTTTAGATAGAAAGAGCTCAGAATGAAAGATTTCTTTAAAAAAATACTAAAAAATACATAACTTCCGTCTTCCTATACTCGGTAGGGCAAAAAGAAAAAAAAAACAAACCCAACAAGTCCCCAGCAGAAAAAGCTTGACTACTGTCTTACTAATGCAAATATGAGTGGTGCTATTTCTGCTGCAAAAAATCCAATGTGTTTCATGCATATCTGTAGGGACTATATTTTAGAAAATAAACATCCATGAGAAGCTCTTCCTTATGTATTAATTACTTTACTGGTATTACAACAACAGTGCAGTTTAACTTAATTCTTATGAAAAGACAGATTTTACTAGGATTACTGAAATCACATCAAAACACAACTTAAATTGCTATTTTGGTTATATTTTCTCCTCAGTCACACTGGTGAAGCCCGATCACCTATTCGAAATGTATCATGGTATGTATCTATGAAAGCATTTCTCCTGCATGGTTATGTGTTTCTTAGATACTGGTCAAGCCAAGAAAAAACCCACGTCTGTGTGACAAGGTTAATTCTTCTCCTTCATTTAACTGTAACATCAAGTAGAAGCACAGACACTTAGATGTCTATTCGTACTTAAGGGATTCATTAGGTCTTTGCTTAACTTCACATAGACATAATCTTAGTGCCAAAAAGCAAAGTCATGTAAGAATTTGATGTCACCAAAAAAAAAAAAAAATCCACTCTCTCCTTTTTCATAGACCGTCTTATTGACTGACTCACCAGTTTTGGGGATAAACATTTTTCAGACAGCTTGGGTCACCCATCTGTTTCACTGCATCACTGCAAAAATGTGTGCAGTTGACTTATTGTAGGGATGACACAAGAATGAGCAGGAAATGTGAGTTAGGATGTTTTTTCAAAAAAAAAGGGTTAACCATATACTATGCCACACCACTGGGAACCGAAGAGCATTTGTGTATGGCCAATGCACAGACTGGTTCTGAGGCTGATTCCTGCACAGCCAACTAGCACTTCAGCTGCCAAAGGCTTTGTCACTACGGTTGATCTAAAGTATGCCATTCTGCTGTGGATTACACACAGATACAGAAAGATGTTTGCTCTGAAATCATAATCCTAAAAAGTAGAGAGGCATTTCCATATATTTCCGTAAAAGGGATCCAATCTCTTCATTCCACGTCACCATACAAGCAGAAGCAATTCATTAACGCTCTGCAATTTGCACTGAGTTCTCCCTGTTTATAAAAACCAAAGTATGACATTATAATTTTGTGTTGCTTCTGGCATGCTTAGCTGCTTTTTTTCATCTCTCTTCTTTGTCAAGTACAAAATTGCACCTGCCTAAAACATCAGAAAGGTGTATTTGTCTTCTGTGTTTTAATGAAATGTGTATGAGTTCTTTTAATGGCTAACAGGGAGTGTTAGGATAAATTACTTTGCCCTCCTGCTTACCACTGTTGATCTTCAAAGTGATTTCCTCAGACCTAGTGTGTCTCTTTTTTAAGAGATGACCAACACTGATTTAAAAAATACATAGTGTGGATTACTGACTACTTTTCCAAGTATGTTGCTCCCATAGCTACACATCTCACTGTGAAGAATATTTAGCTTGGTTCTAGTGTGCTTTTCTTAACTTAGGCAACAGTACATTGTGGTTTTACTACCTTAATGGGCCCCCTGCTGTTGGAAATCTTATTTCCACTGAATTCATTAATAAGCTTCCTTGTAAATGTTGTATTGGTTAAGTTAAAGTACCTCATATCCAGAAAATTTACCTTGTAGGAAAGCTTTAAGAGTATAACTTTCTCCTCCCACACTTTTTTTTTTTTTTTCCTAATTATTTTTCCTGAATTTTTAAATTGCATTATATTTTCTGAAGATCGATTGTAAGCAAAGGATATTTTCCATCCTCACTAGATCCTGGCACTCCTAGACACTACTTTTGCTGTTCAGCTTGCTCATCAGTACTATTAAGTCTCTAGGAATCACTGCTTCAATATACAGCCACTAAAGTGAGCAAGTCTAACTTAGGTGGCCTGGCCTGTACTTTACCACTCTAAAATCCAATCCTCTGTAGAGTGAATCCCCTTTCATACTCAAGCAGAAGAGCTCTGTGCTAAATACTTTATTTGAAAAGCAGTAACAGACAATGTTTGCCATCTGCAAATGTTTAATAACTGCCTGCTGTAGTAGCCACTCAGCATACATTTTTCATAGAATCATAGAATATCTCACATTGGAAGGGATCCATGAGGATCATTGAGTTCAATTCCCTGCTCCTCACAGGACTGCCTAAAACTAAATCATATGACTAAGAGCGTCATCCAGATGCTTTGTGAACTCTGACAGGGTTGGTGGCGTGACCACTTCCCTGGGGAAGTCTGTTCCAGTAACTGACCACCCTCTCAGTGAAGAACCTTCTCCTAATTTTAGTAGTACTACATATCCTTGCCCCAAAGCCTAGAGAGTTTTTTGCATGATAGCTAAAACACTCCTATCTTTATTATAATCTATTAATTTCGGTATTGTGATAGTTGTGATTTATTAATAATTTTCTCCTCTAAAGTTGTGCTCTAAACTAGTAAAGATGATAAAAGATTGGAGATATTCACTCAGTCGAAGAACTATTTTTTCATCTAACCCAAGAGTTACACCACTAGCTACCATACTACCACTACACTCATACATGACTGTGGGTACCCCATGACTCACGTAAGATAGCACAAACGTATCTTAGGGTGATCATCTAAAAGACCATGAAGAGGAACCATTCACTCCTGTTCAGGGACATAACCCAGGGTGACATTTTTACTATGCCCATAGAAGCTCATTTCTACGGGCTTCTGCACCAAACTGATCCAACCTCCACTATACTATGTCGTTCAGAGTTTTTAATCACAATACTGCCTCTCCTCTCATCAAACAACAGGTAAAAGTGCTGATGTCACTATGTACTTTTAGCAGCATCTAATCAAGTCCCTGCTTTCTGAAGCATGAGAATTATAAAGTCTATCCTTAGTGACATGCATAGGCACTGGGACATGAACATAGTCATAGCATGATTTAGGTTGGAAGGGACCTTCAAAGATCACCTAGTTCAACCTCCCTGCAATGAGCAGGGACATCTTCAACTAGATCAGGTTGCTCAGAGCCCCATTCAGGCTAGCCTTGAAAAGTTTCCAGGGATGGGGCATCTAGCATTTCTCCAGGCAATCAGCTCCAGTGTTTCACCACCCTCATTATAAAAGATTTCTTCCTCATATCTAGTTTATCACAACAGGCCCTCCTAAGAAGTCTGTCCCCATCTTTCTTTTAAGCTCCCTTTAAGTATTGAAACACTGCGGAAAGGTCTCCCCAAAGCCTTCTCTTCTCCAGGCTGAACAACTCCAACTCTCTCAGCCTTTCTTCATAGAAGAGGTCTTCCAGCCCTCTGATAATTTCTGTGGCCCTCCTTGAGATCCACTCCAACAGGTCCATGTCTTTCCTGTACTGAGGAGTTCAGAGCTGCATGCATGTCGTGGTTTGATTGTGGGGTGACAATAAAACCGTGGCAGATGTATTGTTAACCCTCTCTCCCCCGTCTTCCCCCTTTAGCCCCTCCCTCTCCCCCCTTCCCACTAAGGACAGGGGATTGGGAGGGAAAGAAGGACAGAGAGAAGAGAGTTGGAAAAAATTAAAAATGTTTTACTAATGCTACTAATAAAAATAGAGAAATACAAAATATACAAAGCCAATCTTGAAAGTCCCGGCAATGGCTCCGGCAGATGTAGGGCCGGCACCCGAAGTCCTGGACTGGACTCTGCAGCCAACCGGAGCTGGATTCAGTCTGTCACTAGGCCTCAGTTCGCAGGGACAACTTGCAAGGTCCTCTCCCAATGTCAGCCATAAGGAAAAGGGACGAGATCCTCGTGATCCCCCACTTTTATATGAAGTATGAATGGGATGGAATACTTTAGTTGGTCAATTTTTCAGTTCACCTCCTGCTTGCACATCTTGCGGGATGCATCATTATCAATGACCTCGCATTCCATTGCTATGTCTACCAAAACATGTACCTAACTTTCAGGAAAACTGCAGTTAGTAAGAAGACTTTAGCTGACAGGGAAATTCACTAAAAGAGAAACTTGTTTTTAACAAAACCAGGACAATGCGGTAAGCCAGGTCTTACCAGAGCGGAGCAGATGGCCAGAATCACCTCCCTCAACCTGCTGGCCATGCTTCTTTTGATGCAACTCATGATACAGTTAGCTTTCTGGGCCAACATTGCCAGCTTATATACAGCTTTTAATCCACCAGTATGCCCAAGTGTTTCTCTTCAGGACTCCTCTCAATCTTCTCATCCCCCAGCCTGTATTGATACTGGGGGTTGCTCTAACCCAGGACCTTGTACTTGGCCTTTTTGAACCTCATGAGGTTCACATGGGTCTACTTCTCAAGCTTGTCCAAGTCCCTCTGAAGGGCATCCAATCCCTTAGATGTGTCAAATGCACCACTCAGGCTGGTGTCATCTGCAAACTTGCTAAGGGTTCAGTTGATGCCACTATGTCATTGATGAACACATTAAACAGTACTGGTTCTAGTACAGACCCCTCAGTGACAGCACTCATCACTGACCTTCATCTGGACATCAAGCCGTTGACCACCACTCTCTGGATGCAACCATCCAGCCAACTCCTTACCCACTGAAAAGTCCATCCATCAAATCAATATTTCTCTAATATAGAGAGAATGATGTTGTGGTGGGCCATGTCAAAAGCCTTAGAGAAATCTAGATAGATGACATTTGTAGCTTTTCCCTTGTCCATGGATGTAGTTACTCAACCATAGAAGGCCACTCACTAGGTTGCTCAGGAAAGACTTGCCTTTGGTGAAGCCATGCTGGCTGTCTCGAATCACCTCCCTATTCTCCAAGTGCCTTAGCATAGCTTCTAGGAGGATCTGTTCCATGATCTTCCCAGGTTCTGGTACTTCCCTGCCTTGAGGTCCATCCACTTGAGAGATGTGGGAAGAGAGATTACCAGCAAAGGTGGAGGTGCAAAAATTGTTGAGTACCTCAGCCTTCTCCTCATCTCATGTTACCAGTTTGCCAGTAGTGTTCATCAGAATTACACTTTCTTTGACCTTCCTTTTCTGGCTGACACAACTACAGAAGCCACCCTTATTATCCTTTGCAACACTTGCCAGGTTTAGCTCCAGCCATGCCTTGGCCTTCCTGATCCCACACCTACGCAACTGCCTTGGTCTTCCTGATCCCACACCTACGCAACTGGGCAGTGTCCCTATGCTCTTCCCAGGAAACCTGTTCCTGCTTCCACTGCCTGTGCACTTCCTTCTTGCCCTTTAGTTTGACCAGAAGGTCTTGACTCAGATATGCTGGCCTTTTGCCATCCTTTCCAGATTTCTAACATCTGGGGATTGAGAGCTCTTGCACTCTACGGAAAGAGACCTTAAAGACCTGCCACCTCTTCTGCTCTCTTGTCCCTGAGGGCTGTTTCCCAGGGTGTCCCATTGCCTATCTTCTTCAACAGCTGGAAGTTTGCTTTCCTAAAATTCAGGGTCCTGACTTTACTCTTCACTTGACCCATATCCCTCAGGCTGTGAACTCCATCAGTGCGTGATCACTGCAACCCAGGCTGCCTCCAATCTTGATGTCACTGATTAGCTTACTTGTGTTGGTGACTAACAGCTCCAGTAATGCATCCTCTCTGATAGGGTTGTCTATTACCTGGCAAAGATATTATTCTCAGTGCACTCCAGGAGTCTTCTGGATTGCCTACAGCTTGCTGTGCTACTTTTCCATCAGCTGTTGGGATGGCCAAAGTGCCTCAGCAGGACAAGACCCTGCAAGCGTGATGCCTCCTGTAGCTGGAGTAAGAAGGCTCTGTCAATAGGCTCCCCTTGACTGGGCGGACTGTAGTAAACTCCAAACACGAGACTTCCTCTGTTGCCTCAGACTCTAGTCTTTACCCATAAGCTTTCAACCTGCTTGTGGCTGTTCTTCAGAGACAGCTCTTCACACTCTATCCATTTATTGAAATAGAGGGCAGCCTCTCCATACCTCCTTCCTTGTTTGTCCTTTCTGAACAGCTTGTAGCCATCAATAGCTGCACTCCAGTCATGGATTTGTTCCACGAAGCACTTCAGCTGGGCTGTCAGCCATGTCACCTTTTAGTGAAACACAAATTAACTCTTTGGAGGTATTTCACCGTAGTTCCTTGTTGGATTCTACAGCCTCAAGAGGCCCTGGCGCACCTCTGTGAAACTTCAAGTGTGCACCAGTGTACCCAGCAAGTCTCAGGGCAACATTCTGAGGACCCTCACGAACATCTCATCTCTCTAACCTTGGTGTGCCATCCCACAGCTTGCCATGGGTGAGCCTGATATTATCCCTCTTAAAGCTCTCTCAATCAGTCCCACTAACTTGTGAGCAAACACCCTCTTCTCCCTTTGAGAAAGAAGAATCCCATCCAACACCAGCAGGCCTGGTGCTTTGTAGACCATCCCATTATCAAAAACCCCAAAATTCTGGTGGTGACACCAGCCACAGAGCCATGTATTAATAGACTAAGTCCATCTGTTTCTTCCAATATTGCTGCCCGCAAGTGGAAGGAGAGAGGAAAAACTCTAAAATAGGCCAACAGTAAGAAGTCTTCTTCTTTCTACGAGAAGCTTGGTTCTGTCCATTCTGAGACATGAGAACAGCAGGTAGATAGGATCTGGAGTGCCTGGGATGCTATTCCAAGGCCTGCCACTTCAGCTGGGGAAGAAAGGGCAGTGGATATCACTTTGTGCAGCCAGCAATGGCAACCTGACACAGGCACTCAGAAACACAAATTAATTCAACTGAAATGTCACCAGGTCTGCACAACTGCACCAGACCAAGGTTGTACAACTGCAAAGTTGCCTTGTAAATGCACATAAACTATACACAATCACAGAAGGACAGCCAAACGAGCAACACCTATTGCAATGGCAAAACCCAGGGAAGTGATGACATACCATCTACTTTCAGGTCTTCTATCTAGTTCTGTTCCACAGTGTTGACCCCAGTATGTATGTCTGTCTCTACCAACTATCTTGCAGTAAAACACAAACCTTTGTATTTTTAACACATTACTGTTGTGAAGCTAAAATATAATGTGTGTTTTGGCCAGCTGGTAAAATGGTTTTATTTTGCTTTTACTTCTTCCCACTTTTGACACCTATTCAGCAGCATTCATTAATCTGTTTATTTTCCAAAGCACTTGATTTTGGCTCGATACCAATGAAGAATGAACTTTAAAATCATTGCATACACAGCTAAATGTAAGAAGTCTGTAATTTACCTCTTTGGTATCCTTTTATTCCTTTAGGTCCCTCTAAACTAAAAACATATTTTACTGGAGGACTGCACTCTATACGGTTCACCCAGCTTTAAAATTTCTTGTTCCTAAGTCAGCTAGTATAAAATTAGCTTGATGGCATCAGACGTTTCCTGAATCTAGACTAGTAAATCCTCTAGAGGCAGAGACTGTCATTACCCATTTCTATCAGGAATATTACATACTTAGAGGTTAAAACTTGGACAAGTGGAGACCTTACTGAATGAAAGAAACTCAGTATTTTTTTCCTCGCATTTTTAAATAGCAGAGTTATGATATTTTAAATACCTGATTCCTAGTTTCCATTCAACCAAAGTTGTAAGCATGTTTAAGCCCTATCAGTGAATATATTTTAGGAGATATATGTTGATCATGTATTAGGACATTTGGAGTAGAATTGTTTGGGTTGGAAGGCACCTTCAAAGGTCATGTTGTCCAACCTCCCTGAAATGAGCAGGGACATCTGCAAAGCTTGCTTTCGTGCATTTTACTGCTTGGCACAAGCTGTACATTGAATATTGCAGCTCTATGGAAAGAGAGGAAAAAAATAAGGATTTGATTTCCAATTAAAAAAAAAAAATTATTCCAAATTTTTACACCACGTCCTGTTAACATCCATTGGGGAAATGAGGGCTGATATGAGAGCAGCAAACAATCTTATGCTCCACTAAACAAACACACAAGACCATTCCTAGATTTGCAGCAGTCATTTTGTAAGATTTTCTTGTCCATGAAACATGGTATCTGAAAGACTTGACTGGACATAAACTAGGAGCATTTTTATTGGTAGGGAATTATAGCATTTTGATAGAAGTTTTATTACACTTTAGAACAATAAAGAGTTATTAAAAATCATGGAAACACATACACCATTAAAATTGTTTCCTGAAATAAGTGTTTTCTTTTGGTCTTGTGACAGATTTACTATGTTCTATAAAATCAGACCTCCTGAGCTACTACTACTTTGGTGGGAAGTTGAGAGCTCCAGGAACCTCAGCCTTTTAGTCCTCAGGCTAAAATCTGTCTAGAAGGCCAGGCCAGTTCTGACAAGAAACTACATAGGTTTCTGATGGAAAGCTTTTGATGTTGCTCGATGATAAAAAATGACCACTCTCTTCACTCTGCCAATATTCAAGCATGAAGGATGGTGTCAGATTCTTTATTCTGGATATTTAGGATGAAAAGTACTGACTACAATGCTGTAAAAGTTTTCATCTGTGACAGACAACATTAAGGAGCCCTTTAATCTGTGAAATAAAACACCTTTAGTCTGTGACAATGGCAGAGACCTTAGTTTCAATCATCTGCTTAAATATAAGCTCAGTGATAGCTTGGGGAGTCAAACTGGCAGTCTGGTATCAGTCAATGCATGCTGAGGCAGAGAAGGTATTCGGTTTTCTCTCTTGTTCAACTCCTAGTACTGACTGCTGATGATTGTCATGTTTCCAGTTAAAAGCGAACTGAGAGTACCTGAATATCCTTTATAAGCATTTTTATTGTCACATCTAATAAATTTTAGTAATATTGATCCACATTTAATGAAGCTAAACACTTAATTCACAAAACATCCCATTTTTATGCTACTATGCATTTGTGGAGAAAGGGTGGAGGTAGGGAAGGAGAAGATAATGAAGGGTAGAAAAAGCCAAACTTTCAAACTACTCAAATACTACATAATTCTGGTAGAATTAAACTCTAGACTGAGGAAATTGTGTGGTTTGTGTTATCTATAGTGCACTGAGGCACTGCCATCTTACTACACAGATCTGCAGATGTGTCTGGCTATGCAAGGGATATGGAGAAAAAATGTCCCTTACATCTGATTTAGTATCAGGTCTAGAAATTCTGCAGTGCTAGAAATACAGTCCTCCAAGAAGAAGTTTTTCACTGCCTCCCAGTGCTCCTCCTGGGCAGTGTGGCTACGCATCATACCTTCTTTCACGCTGTATCTAAAGGACAAGTCACAGAGATTAGTCTTACTAACTCATGAAAATCTCCTTTTAAATTTATTGTTTTCCAGTTCCACAGGACAGGATTTAAAGCACTTAACGACACTTTATTTTGTTTATTATATATTATTACATCTCATGTTCTCTATGCATCCATTAATAGGTTCTATATTCACTTGACAGCTAATGATTCAAGCCCCCTGTACTGCTAATTATAAAACTCCTACTGAATGCCACTTAGCTTTCTGTATTATTTCTCTGTTTTCAGTTCTAGCACAGGAACTTACTTTTAATGTGGATAACGCCCTTATTTTTCAGTTATATCATAAACAGCAAAAATAACTTTTATTCCTTTATTTAGTCAGTGAGCTAAAAAGAGAGAAGCATTTCAAATACTTTTCTGTCTAGGTAATGTTGTACAAGTTAAGTTATCAGAAGATTTGTTTATGAACATTCTTCAAAACCTTTGTACTTCAAAACTTCTGGAGTAAATGGAGGCAGCTTTCAAATACAGGTGAACGTTGCTGTTTCCAGCATGGGCAGAATGGTCTGGCTTTATTATTTCTGATTCTGCCTACACTATACCCACTGCTCCCACTGTGAGAGACTGATTTCACAAGCATATGCATGTCACATGTTTTAAATAAATAAAAAGAAATAAGCCTCTGTTTCTTCCAGATACAGACAGGCCCATACTGTCTTATAACCCAAAACAAAAGAAGTAAAGCAAGCAAAACAAAAATCACTTTATCTGCTCATTTTTGGTACTGATTCAACTGGACTGGCTTAACAACACAGTATAAGGAAGCTGGTCCACACAGATATGGGTAAATTTAGAAGTTATCTCCAGTCCATTTCCTTCATACATTTAATCAGTACAGAGAGATGTATTGCTTACCAACCTAAAAGAAGTGCATTTTCATCTGTAACAATTACTACAGAGTTGCATAATTGCCTTTCTTCATATATATCTTGTTATACACTGTAGAGAAATACCTGGTATAGTTTTCTTGTAAGAGTAAATACACTGTGACAATCACTGTGGGGTTTTGGTGGTGGTGGTAGTTGGTTGGTTGTTGTTTTTTTGCTTTGTATTATCTTCAATGAACCAGTATTTCCTAATATCAAATATTTGTAAATCTAACATTTACTGAAGTAGATGTCACTGTGGAATGATTTTTATAAACAAGGAAGAAACTGGAACATACAGACATACAAATAGCTGGTATGTAGTATCAGAAAGATTCTGCAACCAGTTCTTTTGCATTGGGTGTGAGGAAAGTATACTGGCTTTGTTTCAAAAGTCAGCTTCCACTGATGTTGGCTGTAGCTCGCTGTAGTCGTTAAGATTAACAACTGCTAAACACAATATTTTGTCTCACATGGGTCTGAAGTCCAAAATTAACTTTATAAAGTTGAACTATGTAATCATGTCGAAATTGTGAAATTGAGGGAAACAGTAATCCATTAAAATTACAGCACATTGTTATTCCCTGGTGACAGAAGATAATGTAATTTGTAACATATAGTCATTGCTGTATTTGCAAAAAATGAAAAACAAAATATTCTGTAGGCATTAGAGATTTACACAAAAGATACTATCATCATGTCCTTATTTATCCAGGAAGCAGACTGACATGCATTAATAACCTTTAGTTTGCAAAGTCAACATTGAATTGGAAAGGAAATAAACACTTCTATGAAAAATTCTGCCACTGACTGTCTTTTTTCCTGCTCTCTTACACTTAAAGTGATTCCAGATTAAGTTTAAAGTAATGATAATAACCCTACTTAAAGAAAAACAAACTGTGGGATTGATGTAGTCATCATCATGCAAGCACTGCTGAAGAATATACTTAAAAACATTTGTTCAAAGTTCCTTTTTTTTAATAATTTACCTATTACTTTTCCCTTCTAATGCATTTTTTTCTATTATTGCTTGAAAGATTGCAAAATAAGTCAGTCAAAAGATCAGACAAACAACATAAAGGGATAGATCTGGGATCAGAAAAGTTTTATAAAAATATAATTTCTTACTATGAACACAATTTACAACAACAGTGAAGGTTACTGTGCTCAGTTCCTTAAAGAATCTTAGTATATAAATCAAGTATTTCAGGATGAAAGAAAAAGACTCTTCTTTTGAGGAGAAGAGACAGCAGTTTCTGGAGCTCTGCTCTTTATCTTCCCCAAGCAAGGCAATAGAACGGTCTTGGTCTTATACCCTGTTTGAAGCACTGCTGTAGACTGGCTATCTGACGCAATTTATGTTCTACTTCTTTTCTCATCTATCTATAAAAACCGTTTTCACACCACAAAAGTACATAGTCCTGCAATAACAAAAACAGTCCTGGAAAAAAAGATTCAAGTTCCTCTTCGTCATACCTGCATGAGAGATTCACATCTTATTTTTATAACCTTACAGAAGACTGATTATCTCAACAACAGAAAACTCTGCCTTATAATTTCCAAAGATTCAGCATCACAAAAGAGTGGGCAACCTAAATACAACCATGGTCACACCTGTTTACACAACTGAAATAATGCAGCCCAGCTGATGGATACAGCACACGATGCAATTTTGTAACAAAACCCTCCAACCATATAGCAACATGGGGAATTTGCCATGAGTAAACAAATGTGAAAAAACAGAGAACAGTAGCAGACTTGCACAGGTTGACAAGAGCACAGGCCACTCTCCTACAGTAGGATACCTGGTAAAGTCCATTTATCCCAGCAGCTCCAGTCTCAACTAACAAGACAGCTCTTTCAACAACATAAGGCAGCTAGATGTCAAGTAATTTAAGATCAGGGGCACAACTCTCTCTGCAAGTAAAGAATGCACGCTACACTCTGTTTGCTTCAAAACCAATAATGAAATTATCTGAAGGAAGTTAACAAGAGCTTTAGTCTCCTTCACCTCCTTCATGTAACATTTTATATAAAATATTGATTTGATAATAAAAAAGGAGGATGAAAATTAGGAATCTCTTCTAATTTCTGTGAACAACGGACGGTATGATGAACAGTATGATGAAAGGTGAAACAACTCCAGAAAACAAGAGAAGGAAGAATGGTGACTTGTATTAGGTGAAAAAAGATTTCACAATATTTTTGAAGATTATTTTCTTATGTCCTTAAAAAGGATTGTAATTGAATTTTACTCTCCTTAGTGTTCCTTTCTTAAAAGGCATCCATATACTAGCTTTTATTAAGCAATGCTGTTATTACAACTAAGCAACTTTCACTGCTTATTTCCATTTTACTAAGCTCATGCCCTTCATTAAATAGATAGAAACCACTTTCTCCTTCTATTTGCATTTGAGCAGTCTAGATCTGGACAATTCTAACTTAAAATACCTTTGGGGAACCAAAACTGAGCAGCAGTCCGAAATGCTGCCAAATGTTGAATTGAAGCTCTGAGCACTGTTACTGGCCTTTCAGTTCTTTAGGTATTAACATCTTTGCAAACACTAAGTATCGTCTCAAAGACATTACATTTAAGTTTCAAAGGCACACAATTCCTGTCCAGTTCTTGTTAGTTTATTGTGTTTTCCTCAGTAAGGTGTGAAACATGCTATGTTATAGGTGCTAAAAAATGCATAACAGAGATTACATCCCAAATTTAAATGTAAAAACCACTGCTTGCTGAATATAGTATTGTATTCTTTCTTATTTGATTTTTATCAGAAGTTTGCAGACAGTGCTGCAAATCTTAATTGTTTACCTGTTTCAACCTGAATTTTATTCTGTCATGTAAATATGATGAAATTGTTATACTGGTAAAAATAACTTAAAATAGGACACAGGCCAGAGACATTCTCATTAAAACAGAAGAATCATTCATAGCATGATGTAAGAGAGACCTTGGAACACGTTGGTACAATGAAGAAAGCCTAGGTTAGCAAACTGCAGAAGAACAATGTATTTCCTTCACATTTGGGAACTGCACTTCTGTATAAAAGCAGCACTGCATTTGAAAAGCTGTATCTTTTTTTTAGAACATAGCACTATTCCCCCATGAAAATGCACAAAGAATGGCAGTGGTCTGTGAAGGGTACTCAGGAGGCATGGGGAAAGAGACAAGAAAGTGCCTCCGAAGAGAGAAAAAAACGTGAGATGGAATACTGAAACTGAATTGCTGAAAATCAGATGCCACTTAAACTTTTCAGAGCTGAGAACTGCAAACTTAATACTGCAACAAAGCTGAAATTTACACGTGTATCAATGCACATCCATAGAGTACACCGTCTAATTTGCAGGTACTAACATATTCATGAGACTCTAACAGGCCCAGAGATAGAATCCAGAGGAGCAATACTGTGCTCTGCTATCAGAGATGAGGTTACACTGGAAAAATTGAGCCAAATGAGGTAAGATGTGAAGCATAGCCTTCCCACTCCCCCCAGATTATTCACTATATTCTCTAATTTAAGATGAAACAGAAATATTTTATATACAATATGCAATGTTTCATTTGCACTATCCTATAATTTCCTGTACACAGTAGCTCTTCTAAGAAGAAAAAAAAAAATTAAAATAGTTTATAACAGCTGGTATATGCTCTCCACAGTAGTGATAAAGTCAACAATACAGTAACAGTTTTCTTTTTAAAAGAAAAACCTGTGGATGCACAACGTGTATACGTCCACATATTGTTCCAGTGAATTTAAATGTAATTTTCAATATGTGAGCAAGGCAGGTGTTGTGGAGTCCCAGGGTGTGAGCAGAATCCAGTAGACAGAAACTTCATTTGGGCACCAAAGATCTCACACACATGCAGAACAAGTTACTGCCCTCCTGCTGCAAGTGCTAGGACTTCACTCAGCAACAGCTCGGATGAGATTAAGTATTGTCAAACAATACAAAATGTAAAGAGCATCATGAAAAGCATGTGAGGAGCATTTGGGGAAAGCATGATTAAGCATTTAAGACAATTTTCTTGCTTTGTCACTTCTATGCAAGGAATACAACATGAAGCTTTAGACTCCAAATGTGTCTGCACAAAATACTATCTTGGTTTACTGCAAAAGTTTTCAAAGGGTAGTTATCTGTTAGAATTTGTCATGGTTATTCATATTATTTTGGTTTAAATACTATAAACGTACTATAATGTGTAAACAGGGAAGATTGGTGTTCAGTTTATTACTGATTCCTGCATGTAAATGGAAATCTAAATTAAAAATCTATTTGGTCTAGTTTTGTCTGTTTTGATATAGACTATGTTTTACTTTTCAGCTGAAAAAACATATTGCTTTTATATAGCATCTGCTGTTGGGCCATTTGAGACTAATTTGGCATGACTTTTGTAAATAACAGATTTATTATCAGGTTTTCTTCACTGATCAAATGTGTTTCAACTGTAGGTCCCAACGATTCTCTTTGTGAGAATAAAATAATGTTTTTTCATGAAATAATTAAAAGCACTGAGGACTTTATTTCAACTAGTAAGAGTATTAATTGGGTTCATCATCAAAATGTGATAACATGTAAAATATCTTGTTTTGCATGTTAATGCTTTGTAATTGCACAGAGTTTTTCAACTTCAAAGCTCTTTATATGAATTAAGTGGCTGTCCCTGAAGGCCTGAGGCAAAATTTTCTTTGCCTTCAAAAAGAGATTTGCACCAGACAAAAGCTTTGTGAAAACTGTAGGACTGGGCTTTGTTGTTTTTATCTACCGCCATCACATGCAAGATAAAATATTACTACCATTTTGCAGATGCAGCAGTGGAAATAGGGGGAAACTGAATGAGACTATCTCTGCTCACCTGAAAACTCCCTGCTTCACCTTGGCTGTCGCATATTGAGCAAGTGAGAAACACAATGTGAGATCAGTCTTCCAAAGCCATGTCAACGTACCTTTCAATTATTTCTTTACTTCCCCAACAAAGATCAGGCTGCCTGAAAGTCTGATGGTTACCTCCTATTGCACCACTCCACGCACAATGCCTTCACTCAAGCAGTCAGACAGAAAGCAATGCATTTTCTCAAATTCAACCAAAAGCTGTTATCTGGTACTCCACTTTGCTCCATCAAATTGACATTTTAAAAGGTACCTGCTAGAAACAAGAAGTTTCCGAAACTCAGAAGCAATGGTTATTCCCTTATGTCAGACAGACCAAAATATATCACAAATCACCACTCAGCATTTTCAAAACTAATCTACTTTTCACTGTCTTTTAAACCATGCTACAGGTATGAAACTCCAATAGATATTTACAACCTATGAGCTAAAGCATGAAAAACTTTTCAGCATCCTTTGCCATAATAATATTTTTTCCTGAGTACAAGTAAGATCAACAAGCATTCCTTTTTGTACTTACCATGTGATTTTTATGCCACTTCACCGCACACAGGGAGTAATATATTGGGTCTTTTTATTGCTCAAGTAGAAAGTGCTCATTACCTATTTATGTTTATATATAGGAAAAAAACAATGAGTTGTTTCAAGTGGCATACATCACACTGTTGTAGTGGTTGATTTCCTCAAGATGGTCTTCTGGGGTTTTGGTGCAGTTTGTGGAGGCACAGTCGCAGGTCTCGGAGGAGGAAAGCTATTACTGGAACTTATCCCGAACCCTCCATTTTCCAGAGGAAGTGGAGGCAGCGGAGGCGGTGGAGGCGGCAGAGGAGGGCACTGGTGCGGCAGCTTTCCTGCAACATGGACAGGCTCACTGTGCAAGTGCACCTCCCTGTTTTTAATGTTATACCGAACATCACAGTCAGGGCAATAGCCATGGTACTGCACTTTTTCACTAAATCGTACCCGTTCTCGTGCTCCTGGCTGAGGACATCGCTCTTTCTCAGGTCTGTGCATCAGAGGCTGCACCGCAACTTTGTCCAAATTACTGTTCGGTATACAGCACATGTCTCCGTTTGGGATGCGGTTAGGCCCCACTGGCAAGCCCACGTTTCGCAGCAGGGTACCATTAGTCTTGACAGGGTTGGCCGCAGGAGGCAGCCTCGGAGGCTCGTCACACTTGACGGGTGTCAGCCGTGGTGGAGGTGGGGGTGGATTCGGCTTCCGCAGCACAGTGAGGATGGCAGAGGGATGCACGGGTGGCTTGATGAGCGGTGCACTGCCCCGCACCTTGATCTTCTCTAAGCTGGAAGCTGTTGTGCTGCTGGAGCTGCTGTTGAGCGTGTCCGTTTTGGAACTGTCTGTCATCTCATCCTCGAGCTGCAGGTCAGACGTCAGCGTGTCAATCTGGTCAACCACCTGTGCAACAGTCAGAGTGAAAGTGTTGAGAAAAGCTTGCCCCAGTGAAGGCATAGAAAAACAAAAGCACTCTCCACTATCAGTTTTGTCCTTCCCAGAACTGAAGCATCCATTTTTTTGACCGTTGTTTCTTTTTTCTTGCCAATAGAATACTAATACTCATACTCATACTCAGATGGCTAGTTTGCTAACTCATCACCTGAATACGAAAAAAATACAACTTGAAACACTCTGGAATGAAATTCCATTTCTTTCCCTCTAGGCTCTACTTGGCAGTATCACTGTAAGTGAACTGTAATCCTTTAATATTATGCTTTGCCCTCCAGTGCAGGAGGAGACTGAATTATTTAACTTTAGCTGCTACATAACAGCTTCTGAATCCAAATCTTCTGCAGAATATCTTTTAACTCTGACCTTTCACACAGTCTAGATTTAAATATGCATTTCCGTATAGATGATAATATATACCTACAATCATAAATTGGGTACACTTTTCCTTTTTTTAACATAAATAAGGTACTGAAAAGCAACCGCCCTCTTGTATTAGACTGCAACATCTCCCTTTACGAATATTTTCCGTAAGATCCAAGATCCTCTGAAGCAAACCTGAAATAGCATTTGCTGCAAGAAAATAAGAAAAGTAGCTTGGTTTCCAAAGTTACAAGCATTTATTAAATCGTGCACTTTATTCCAAGATTTCCTCTACCTCCCATATTTCTGTTTGTAGTTTCTACATTAGATCTCTTCTAGTCTTCCAGACTCCTTTTTCTGTTCCATTTTTTAGAGGACATGCAACTGATGGTGCTTTTACTAGGTAGCAAAAATCTGCCATACAACACTTAACAGCCCTTCCTGAAAACTGCATTTCACTCAGTACCTGGCTGAACAACTGTAGTTATATTCTATACATAACTAGAACAGACACCACAGGAACTACGCACTCATTTAAAAACTGATCTTTATCTTTTACATCCTCACATAAAGTAATACATTACATAAAGTAATCAATAGCTGAAATGTTACTAGCTAACTTTGATACATGAACAGAAGGCTTGTGCCATTACATAGGCTCCTTACGAGAGACCAGTGACACGCTGGAGGGAGAACTGGAGGGGGCACCCAAGTATATCTGGAATGAAACTAGATGCCTCCAGTTGTGCCACTGAATCAATCCTTCTTACCCCTTTGAGACTTTTATTTCTACTTCCTGCTTTCAATGATTTAATCCTAATATTACTGATTTCAAAGTAAGTCTATTTTAGAGCAGTATAAGCCATATGTTAACTGCCAAAAAAAAAAAATCATTACTGAAGGCAGCAACTCTTCATTCAGTCAAACTAGTAACTCGCTTATGTGCCGGCTGGTAAACAGTAAATAACGAAAGCAAAACCATCATGGAATGAAGGAGCACTTTAACCTCCACTGCGCATACAGAAGCTAAGAGCTGTGTAATATAAAATTTATAAAAATTCATAAGCAAGAATTGAGTTCAGTGTTTCCCTTCTTCTGAAACCAGCAAATATGCAGATAACCATGATTCAGAAAGAGAGCTTTCAAACATCTTCGAAAAAATTTACAATACTTTTTCTGTCCAAGACCAAAAAGCTACTCATTTATTTGCTAAGACTAAAGACAAATTACACCCTCAAAAAACAGACATTAATTCACTCAAATAATCAGGATTTAAAGTATTAGCCTAGAAGTTGAAAGGTACAGTTGAACTCTGGTAACTGTCTGTCCTGGTTTTGTTAAAAAACAAGTTTCTCTTTTAGTGAATTTCCCTGTCAGCTAAAGCCTTCTAAATAACTGCAGTTTTCCTGAGAGATAGATACATGTTTTGGTAGACACAGCAATGGAATGCGAGGTCATTGATAAGGATGGATGCACATCTCGCGAGAGCAGTGAACTGAAACAGGTGACTAAAAAACTGACCAACTAAATATTCCATCCCATTCACGTCATACTTCATATAAAATTGGCGGATCATGAGGATCTTGGCCCTTTTCGTTATGGCTGACATTGGGAGAGGACCTTGCGAGTTGTCCCTGTGAACTGAGGCCCAGTGACAGACTGAATCCAGCTCCGGTTGGCTGCAGAGTCCAGTCCAGGACTTCGGGTGCCGGCCCTACACCTGCCGGAGCCGTTGCCGGGACTTTCAAGATCGGTTTTGTATATCTTGTATTATTTTCTCTATTTTTATTGGTAGCATTAGTAAAACATTTTTGATTTTTCCAACTCTCTTCTCTCTGTCCTTCTTTCCCTCCCGATCACCTGTCCTTAGTGGGAAGTGGGGAGAAGGAGGGGCTGAAGGGGGAAGTGGGGACAGAGGGTTAACAATACATCTGCCACGGTTTTATTGTCACCCTGCAATCAAACCTCGACACTGCCAGATCCCAAACATCTCCTCCAGGGTACAGCATATGACTACTCTTGGAAATTTCAGAAGAAAGGCAGATAAACCACATCTGTAGTAAAACGATCCAAAAGTCATAGGAGGAAAGACAGTTTACGAGAAAAAGAACTCACAGAACTAACTTTATCACCTTACTTTACATAGGCAAACCAAGGCAGAGAGAATTTCTCAAAATGAAAGAGTGAATTTAAAGGTACAAGGAAAATACAGTCATGTTCTGGGCACTAAGCCTGGAATTCACACACTCCTCTGCAAGTTTAGCATGGATTTGTGTAAATATTAGAGTCTCCCTAAATATGGCTAAATACACTATTGAATCTTCTCCTGGAATCCAATATGTAATCTTCTAATAACCTGCAACAGCTACAGAAGGGATTGAT
Source organism: Caloenas nicobarica (assembly GCF_036013445.1). Lineage (NCBI taxonomy): Eukaryota > Metazoa > Chordata > Aves > Columbiformes > Columbidae > Caloenas > Caloenas nicobarica. The sequence goes on from NC_088284.1 coordinate 34,070,383, forward strand.
GCAACATAAACCAAATAAACTCCTTGGCAAGTAAAGAAACAAAAAAGACCCTGATAAACAGCTGCAGGCAAGAGAGAAAGGAAAGACATATCCGTAAGGATGCTTAAGACAGGAGCACTGGATAGTGTGTACATGTGACAGTACATTGACCTATATTGCAGTATTATACAATACTAAGTTATAATATTTGGCGGGTTCACATTGCTTAATAAGAGCTATATTAAAATGCCAAGAATAAGAATTGGTTTATTTTGCAATTGGCTTTTCCCAACAAAACCAAATTTTTATTTTCCTCTATTTTTTACCATGATAACTCCCTCAAATGGTACCTGTAATTGTACAGGTCCTTGGAAATCAACATCACACATGTGAGGAAAAAACAGCCATGGACAGCTGACGTGGTTATTGCACAATTAGCTATGGATAAATCTCACGGAATTTACCCAAATAACATAGTAAATCTTCCTTACCTTAGTAAAATTCACTCACAATTTCCAATATAAAATTCCCAATGAAGAAAATAATAAAAATGCATTTCAATGTTATTTTAAGACATACACAAAATTCTAATAATTTTATGTATTTTTTCAGCAGAGCCAGTCACAAATGGTGGCTTCTTTGCTTTACGTCTTGTCTGCAACACAGATTGTCCTTGCTCCACACTGTACAAGGTACAGTGTAATCCATGCAATGTAATTCTAGAGAAACAAAATGTGGTGGTTATTATTTGAGACAGAAACATTAAAGGTGATATTCCACTGGTGCTGTGATGATACACTCTAACTATGCAGCACACGTGTATCACAAAACGGCAGACCCTGGTGATGAGAAAATTTGCATCCATTCAGACTGTCCTGACAGTGCAAAAATTTTCTCAAGAGTAATGGGAAAGTCTGTTATTAACTGCTCTTGAAATTAAATGACTACAGGGTTTATCTTTTGCCCTCTGGGCATATATATAGTACACATCAGATTTTTTTTTTGTCATCTACCTATTTGTAAAACAAAACCAGCATGAAATGGCTCAGACATAACAACAGAGTTTATCTGTCTAGATTGATTCCTACCATAAACTGCGATTCTGTTTACTGCTATTTCTTTTTTGTTTGGTTGGTTTTGTCCCAGAAGGAAAAAATCAAATAAGATAAAAACATAACAGAGAACTGGTGACTGATACAGTGAAACTGATGTAGTTAAAAACCAAAACAAAACAAGCAAAAACTGGTTGAAAAAATAGCCTCCGTTTCACAACAGGCTTCCTATGGAAGTAAGAAAAGAATATTGAGAAACAAAAAAGCTGGTCTAGTTGTGCAGTATCTGTCCATTTTCCAGTTCTGGAATAAAACAGGACTTGATTCACATGTACAAGCATGGGGGAGACATCCTTTTATAGCCTGAGGAACTCCTTAGCCATTAAGCAGATTTGAGCTCTGCAGAGACGCCCACTTCTCCTCTACTAGTGATATCCTGAGGTTTAAAGCTCTGTAGGATCCAGTGTGACACTCCTGAATGAACCAGGAAATCAGTTAATCCCTAACCCCTTTCTGAGTTGTTACTGGACAACAACATTAGGTGCCCAGTGGGGATGGAGTTGGATTTCTCTAGTTGACCCCAAGAAATTAATCAAACTCTGTTAACACCTATACAGAGTCAAAATATTTTATGCTGAAATCTAAATTGTCCAGGTCAAATTTCTGCTTATAGTATCACTTTATCCTTAGAAATACATGTGGAACTTTTGTGTCATTGTTATTGTTATTATTGTTATTATTGTTATTAGTAGTAGTAGTATTTTGTTTGTTTGTTTTTATTTTGACAACAATGGGGTATCCTAACCACACAATGAGCTGAAAAAATAAATTGTCTGGATAAAGCAAATTTGATGTAGATATTATGTTTATCCTTCACCACCAGTTTACTGATTGAAAATTATTTTCTATTTTCTTGTTCATTCAATTTTTTATGTAGTCACTCAAGGTTTTCTTTCCAGTAATACTTAAACTAGACAGAAGATCAACAAGAACTGCATTTATAAAACATGTACATAAGAATTTATAATCACCATTTAGAATCAGCAATCAATTGATGTGAATTAAATCTCATCTCTACCTAAACTCAAAACAGCAGGGGTATGTTAAAAAATCAACACTAGATGACAGCAATTTACAAAAAAAAAAAAAAAAAAATCAACAAAAGTACAACTGGAGCTATGATTCACAATTATTTTGCTTTTTCTTGTTCTTTTAAACTTTTACATAGACACTCAAGCCTTTCAGTAGATTTGGGAAAAAAAAAAAAAAGATCATTAAAATTAGGAAACAAGCACTCAAATGCACCAGTGCTCCTAAAACTCTTAAGTCAGAGGGGTTGACTAACTCACCTTGTAAGCTTCCTCCTTGTTGAGTACCTGACTACAATAACAGCTTCAAGAAAAAAAATATAGTGTATATAGAGGTCTTTGGTGAAGTAAATGAATACTATTGCTGTTGAGTTCTTGCTTGTCAGTGCACTAACTTTTAATACTTTAAGATACATTTTTAAACTTTTTTTTCTTTAACTCTCTATTTCAAAAGGTTTTCTCAAGATAGCTAAACTAATAAATCAAATATTAAAAGAGTGTAGAAACATATAACTGAAAAGATAGTATAAAGTAATCAGGGGTACATTCATCATACCAGTAAATCCAGATCTTGACATAGATGCTTGAGATGTTTTACAGACAAGCAAAATAATACATTTCTCTCTGCTTTGAGAGCTTTCAGGCTTGGGTTAGACACAAAAAACTAAAGAATGAGAACAAAATTAAACCAAAAGGAAAATGATAGATCTGTGGTTAAATCTGGATTTTGTGCTTAATTTTGTTAGATAATTTTAATGTTATTTTTCTGCTAAATAAATACTATGAATAATATCCACCAAAGAAGTACAAATGAAAACCACAAAAAGAAATCATTAGAAGCTCATCAAATAGGATATGTGGAAATGAAAAATCCATATTCTAGAGAGGACACAAATGAAATAAAGTACCTGTGCAGGAGCTGACAAACAGGCACCAGGAAGAAGAACAGCAAACATGAAGTAACCAAGGATTGCTTCATGCTGACAAATTGCCAGGTAGTAGTTACTAAGAGCAAGCAATGAGGCAAGATCACTGGATGTTAAAATGGGACTGCAAAATAAAACAGTGATTGCACTCTGTATATACTTGAGTAATACAGCATGGAAGTTGAAGAAACCAAAGTGAATCAGTGGATGAATGTTGTAAAATATGATAACCAAGAGTAAAGAAATAGTGTAAAGGAATCTAGGAAAGAAAAGGCAACCATGCCATGTAAGAGCACATCTAATAAGGAGCTGAAATATATTTGAGTTAGTGGCTGAAGTTCTAGGAGCATTTATGAGAAAGACTGCTTGCAGAAGTTTATACATGTAACTTTAAAATTTATGCAATATGTAAGATCAATAGTAACATTACATGAGTTTTTATTCCCACTTCACTAAGATTAAACCTGAATATAATTTGTGTGACATTTGTAAGACAGAACCATAAGTAAACTGAGACTGAAGATTACTGTTTGGAGACAGCTTTCCTCCCTGTTTTCTCTCTCTGGAAGTGCACAGCATATTAAACTGTTAGAGAAAATTTAAATCTCCTTGTTGTAGACAGAAGTAAGATTAGGTTATCTACTACTGAAAAAAATCCTTCCCAATGTGCATTCAGACTCAGAAATTCTGTGCTTCAACCATCAGTGTACGGAGAAGGAATCAGTACTATCCAAATAAGGAGGTCAAAGGACATAAATACTACTCACTCCCCAAAACAAATTAAAAAATTCAAAATCAAACAGGAAGACACTGAAGTTGCAAACAATTTGCAATGCAAAGATATCCTACAATTATCCCCATTCCTCACTGTTATCAAACCCTTATATTAAATTGCTTAAAAATATAGAGCTAGCGTAAAGTATTGCTTTTCCACTGAGGTTAAGCTGTAGTCCCTGTTTAAAGCAACTGAGAATCTCATCCAAGAAAACGTCTCATGATTATCAAAAGCAGTTTATGCTGGGCTAATATTTCCGTGTTTGACTTATACTTACAAGTTTTGTCTGTCTTTTACCTCCTCTTCTAAGGCACTTTTGTAGGTGAATATTCTAACTCTATTAGACTGATACTCAAGACTCCATATTTTTTACTGGATGCCAGGATTTCATTATAAGAATCTAACTTGGCAATAAGACTAAACATGACACAGAAAGTAACAGTTCCTTTTACTTCTTAATTGTATCCTTAAACTTGTCTGAAAAGAGTATCTAGAATAAGTCACAAACACTTTTTGCAGTGCTTCTCAGTGTGTGACTATGCGATACGCATCCACAAACGCATACGTAATCTACTGAGAGTTTCATTATCTCCTTACAATAAATGTTTCAACAGGTTTGTCTTTTCTCTGGTTTAGAGGCAGCAGGAAACAAAGCAGTAAAGTGCTGATATTCAATGAATATATAAACCACTAGCTGCATTCAATCTACCGCAGACAATTGTTGTGCTTTTTTGCAACCATTGAATAAAGAAGCAAATTGTTTTTCTGAAACGTAATATACTTTTAAAGATTCATAAACTTTTAAGTTCACAGAACTCCAGAATTATAATTTTTCCTAAGAAGTCCAGCCATTTTCACTGTTTCATAAGTTTTTCAAAGTTTCATATGGATTTATAAGTAAGATTTCTTTTTTAGAATGACTTGCTTCTGTACAGGCTAGCTCCTCCCAAAAAAGCTGCATAAGCAAAATGGAAATGGTATATAGCTGTGATATTACTTCTGAGATGGAATATTTATAATCTATATATTGCTGTTCAGTTCTACACCACAGCAGTATGCAGCTATGAGATTTAACAGTTTGTTGGAAGTTTTCTAGAAAACAGACAGTTACAGACAGTTACTGATCTTGATTGTAAATCAATCAAAATCAAGTTAGGTCATGAGATTAGCACAAATTTTTGCTTTCTTACTTTGAACTAAAAAAATTACTGGGGAAGGAACAAAATTAGGTGGTACTCTTTAATTTTAAATAAGTGCAATAAAAATGTCTTAATTCCATCATTTTTGAAGCAATTCCAAAAACTTGTGAAATTCGACATGGATAAATTTTGCACTTTATATGCAAAAATTAACTACGTGACAAGCCAGAAGAAGAAACATGTAACTAACAATAAAATAGCAATCAGTTCTATCACAAAGAGGCCATTCTTGTCTTTAAGTAAGGCACTGGCAAATGTGCTATGTCAGTAGCTCTAATATCTTATGATTGCATCTCTAATCCTACAAGAAATTGTCAGCTTGCTGTAATTACTACAGGAAACTTTAAGACCAGCAGTCAAACTATGTACCTTCCCATCATCTTACCTCATTATTTCCTGTAGAGTTACTAGTCCTGTGTTGACAAAAACTGAATGTTCGATACAACACAGGACATAAATGAAGCTTTTTCCCCACCAAGTCTTTGCCTGTAAAATTGGAACCACCACAGAGCTAACAACAAACAGAAGGGAGATCCCTACAAACAGTGAGAGAGCCAGTACAGTTTAATCTGCATAACATTAGAATAAGACCCTGTTCTCAGTGTCTTATATTCCAGCATCAGTCATATCTTTTGCATTTGCCACAGCTCACTTCTTTATACTGTGTGTGCATCACCCTCCGCCCCCCTGCCATCCCCAGTGAATACAGCTTCCTGGTCAAAGAGAAATGGAATCAAATTTAGACTAGAAACAAATTTATACAGTTGTGTAAGCCAAAAAATTGCAAATAGAAACAAAAAGAAGAGCTGTATTAGGAGAGATAAGTGGTCTACTTAGTACAATATTGTGAAAAATTACAAAAAAGTAGGTGCTTGTGCAAAACCACAAGAATAGAAAAGTCATACAGAAATATTTCTGTAGAATCTTATCCCAGTCTCAAATAATTTCTATCTCAAGGACCTCTTAACAGATTTTGATTTAAGTAGATCTTGACATATGAACATGAACTACTATGAACATGCCTGTTTCTGCTTGAACCCACATAAAAGCTTTTAGCATCTGCAATATCCTGCAGTTTCCTACCTTTATTACATGGACATGCCACCCACTCCTTTTTAGCTTGAGAAAAAAAAACACAGAAGCTTTTATAGACAAAATGTTACATGGACTTGCATAACACTTAATTCTGTAGCTGTTTCGTAAAACCACAGCTATGCAACAAGCCCTCTCAATCTTGTAGAACAAAGAGTAATAGCCCTACACAAGGAAACAAAAGAATCAAACAGCTGGCTACACCAGCGGTCCTACTGCTACCACTAATAAGTTATAATAAAACTTTTACAGTGTATCCAACAGAATCTTTGTATCTGAAGCTGTATTAAGAAATAATCTTGACAGTTTATGCTGAGATATTCTAGAATAGCACTAGGAATTAATCTGATACTTGAGTTAATACACACTTCCAGGTAGGTTCAAAGTTCAGCTTTCAGGGGACGACTCTTACAGTAGCATCTCAGACAGGTCAGTCACCCACCCTGCAGCACCAACAAAGGGCATGGTTAGTGCAAGACCTGTCAGTGTTAAGGTATCTAAAACATCAACACAATCCTACGCAAGCTTACACACCTCACAACTACATACATAAAACAAAAAAACCCAACCACACGCAGTTGTTCTTTCCACCAGAAAATTTTTGCTGAAGACTATGTTAGTAACTTCAGCAAACTAGAATTACCCTCTGGAGTATACTGTGCAGACACTGACTCAACCTTATGCTCTGTACAAAAATGAACTCAGAAATACATTGTTTCCAATAACAGGCTTTATTAATCTGTGCTCTGAAATTTGGAAGCAGATAGAGCACCAAGGCAGGCTGGGTGTAAATGTATTAATGGATATTTAAGAATATGCTCTACTTTTGGGAATCTAACAAGGCTGCCAAAGCTTAGCATGATCACCCTGACTTTGTATTTCACAGAAACCAAACTGGGAAGCCAATATTCAAAATCTTAAAAGGCTTATTTTCCTCAAAGGGATTAAAAAAGAAATAGAAAAGGCAGTATGCTGCTCTCTGTGTTCCCTTTTAAGAGCTTCACATAGCCATGGTAATGCCTCTGTGTACCCTTTTGGATGAAGTTTGCTAGGGAAACTGCTTGGAAGATCAGAGAGGGACAAAGGTAGGTATATAGCAAGAAGAACAGTACACTTGTAGTTCCTGTCACACACAAAAGAACTCTAATAAAATTATTAGAAACAAGCAGAAACCCTGAGAAAATAAAAACCAATAAACCGAGAAAAAAAAAATCCCTTTCTAGAAAAGCAAGTGCAAAGAAAATTTGCTACAAAAAAATAGCTGTTCTAAAATACTGACTGAACTAAGTCAGCATTCCTCATGAACGGTAACAGAATTTCACACTTCCAGTGAAATACTCATATCATCTTGCATTTGGCAACATAGGAAAGTAACTAATTTCACAAAAGTAAAGAGGATTAATTCTGTTTTAATGTCACATCTAGAGACTCAGAGAAATGACACTTGTCTTAACTCTGGTAAGGGATTGAAATGATTTCATACATAGCCTCACCTCAAGTTATCACCCACACCTTTCCGTTGCTCCACTCTTTACCCATATGGAGGCAGTTCCCAAAACTATGTAAGCATAGCAAATCAATCCACATATTTGAAATAAGATGTAGGATACATATCCCTATGAGCAGCAGTGTTACTGAGAATTGTTCAGGAACAGATTCCAATGAATCTGGCACAGCTCATTCTGAACATCAACAAAAGACTCACGATTAAATAAAAAGGTTTTTAAATACTAGAGAAATGAATTAGGACTAGATAATAAAATATAAAGAAAGTTTAATTTCATATGACTCACAAAGAAAACTGCAACTTAACAGGAAATCAGCAATTTTCCCTTTACTGTTACACTGATGTCAATTATACTTTTTTATTATTATTTTATTTGTACTTGTCTGAGTTTAGGTTTGACTGTATGAATAGTCAAGCTTGTGAAAGTACTGGAGCATTTCTCATTGTCATTTTAGGGACACTGAAATCTACTTTTTATCTTATCTCTGAAAATGGCAATGTAAGACTATAGTGAGGAGAATGTCCAACTACATTATTATTTGGTTTTCATACATTTTCTCCCAAATTTGTGGAATTACAAATTACATTTTTGAAAACACAAATACTACAGACCTCTATTTTTATGCTATTAGATAAGAAAACACAAAACATTGAAAAGGATGAAGATGGACATGGTAAGTACACACTTGATCAACTATTTCTGCATACCTAGTTTTTTAATTCATTGGCACAAATCATGAAATTTAAAAGACAAACTGCTAATCAGCATTCAATGCTTAAATGCACATGTAAACACAAGTAAAAACGCCTCCCTGTAAAAAACTCAAAAGAATTGATGTGGAACTCTTGTGTACATGTTTCAGTACTACTCTCTGTCAGTGGACCTCTTTTGTTTAATATAATGAGGCCAGAGAATACCAGAGCTGTGAGACTTTGGTGTGTCTTCTTAATCAGAAGTATCTTCCTAAATCAGCATTTGAGAAGCTGCAGCTTACTACTGCTTTTCTCTCTCAGGTAACACAATTGAAAATAGATACATGCTGACAAACACTAAGGAATGGTTAGTCTGTGCATTCTCATTATTCACAGTGTTTTCTAAACAAAAGTGTTATACCAGCTGAAAACGCAGCACCATAAAATGTTGGAGATTTTAGTCCCTACGTAACAATCTCAGCTATAAACATTGGCTCATAATGACTACAAATACAGTGATTTGCCTAATCACAGATCATGTTAATTTAAATGAATGCTAAATATTCGTCTAAGCTCTTAACTATTAATGTGAACAGCATGTAGAAGTTCCTTAAAGTATGTGTATCCCCAAACTGTTAATGCTCACCATAGAAACTGAAAGTTCCCCTGTAGAATTAAAAAAATATGAAGTTCAACCAATCACATAGTTTCCTAGGTAGACTTTTCAGATACATTAATAACAGCTGTTGTGAAGAAACATTCAAACAAACAACTTGTAACATTATAGCTCTAGAAAAAGAATTTAAAATACGTAGCACATGCAAAAGAATTTTCTGAGAACTTAATAAGCAACTCTATTACAATTCTTTTGTGTTAACTCCAGTCTTAAGCTGGAGAAGCTTGTGCTTCTTCAATTTTACATCAACCACCTCACTAGGCAGAATATTAATCGTCATCCTTCCTTTTCCTCTGACAGTCTAACAGAGACTCCAGAAATAAATGTTTAACATCCTTCTGTTCTAAAAACAAAAAGACATTCCCCAAGAACAACCAATATATCTTTTGGGAGACTATATGTTGGGCTCATGGATTTTTTGACTGAAAGGATTTTGTTAGTGAAACACTACTCTGAGTCTAGATGGCCTCCATATTTTAATATTTCTGCACCATTTCTGTTACAGCTCCAAAGCCACATTGAAGTCCAAGTAAACTGTGCAAAGAATTTACATTAATCTGGAAGTACTAATTCCAAGCCTGTTGGACACTTATTAAAATACAGTTTCAACAGAGCTGAACAGAACTGGAGGATTTAGCTTAGTAGACACATTTCAAACCAGTTCCTTTTGGCTTCAAAACATGACCCCAAATTTCACAATCCATTAAATTTCACTCTAATTAAAAGTTTGAACAAACGCAAAGTTCAAAGCAAATTTTAGATTAAGAAACAGCATCGTCTGCTTTTTACAGTGAAAACATACTAATACAGTAGATGTTTTTTTCTTCAAATATACCCATAATACTTCTCCTATTGATATGGTTTATTTGAAAGAAACAGCTTCTGTTTATGCAATGGGTTAAGGTGTCTGGCTGGATAAAAAAATCTGTTGTTGATAATGATGATTATTATTAAAAAGTTGTATAACTTGTTCATCTGAGACCTCTAAAAATGGGTTAGATGCCTTCTCCCTCTTGCTCTCCCAATGAGCTGCTGGCAACATCTGGAACTAAGTGTGCTGTAGACACTGTTCCAAGAATAATAGAACAAAAAAGATGTGTAATATTGACCCTACTGAAGGCTTCTTGGGACTCAATTTGACTTTTTCCATCTAGATGTACTGGCAGAATACATGACAGGAGATAGCCCATGGTGAGCTTACACCATTAATAAATAATTGTAATGAACCAGCTAAACCCTGCTACTAAAGAGAGTAATTGCTATGAACCATGCAGGTTTGAAATGAATACTTGCTTGCCTTTTAATTATTGCTCCAAGTTAAATTACTTCTGTTTACAATGCATCACAACATATTTAAAGAATTTAATTAAAAAGTCACAGAATATTCTATCTTAATGTTTATGGATAACATTTTTTTCATACTCTTTTAAATAAAATGATACATGTGCATACAGGAAATAATGAAAATAAGTTTTATGTCCTCTTTGGTTCTGTGTACATTATAGATCTCAAAATGCTCTAAAAGTTCATTGAGTCTCAGCTCTCCATGGCTTTGGCCTGAACTACATTTTTGATTCAATATGCTGAGTATCTGAGTAAAGATAAAAACAATATAAACTTGTCAACATTTTGTTCCCTTAGGCACATATATAACTCTGACCTCTTGAAGTTATTAGTACAATTTATACGTATTTTAAACAGTGAATGAGAGCAAACTGTAGCTGAGTATTTTTTAAGTAAATCATACAATTAAATGATTTTGCAATAATTACAGTATTCTCATCAGCATAACATGAACATTGCCAAGACAGCTATTTAAAAAAATTCAAAGTAAATAATGTAATCTAACGTTACACGTTTACATAGATGTTAGCTTACTGTACAGTTAAAGCTGAATTTAATTAAAATAACTTATTTCAGAGCTTGAAATAAAGCTTTCTATCTGTCTTCCAGTCAAAAAAAATAACCAATACCATAAATTAAGGATACATGGGAAGCAAAGGTGAAGGAGCAGAGTTTACAGCTAATGTTTGCAATGAGATACACACCCTGAGCTTTAAAAATGCTTATCCAATACCTTTAGAATTTAGGAAGTCTTCTCTTTTCAAATCTTGCGTTTGTACTATTAATCACCCCAACAGAAAAAACAAAACAAAACAAAACAGGAAATCTGTAGCTCAGATATTTCCAGTACTTTTGAAGGAGGTAATTGTTTCAGAGTGTGCCAAAACACAATATTGTGGATGTTTTTCAAGCAACGACTAATAAATTTTTGTCCTTATAAGACCATCAGCTCATGTTTTTGTCACTATTACATGCTGTTCTAGTTTTATTTCTGGTTAAACATCAGGTAAGTTATAACAAGAGAAAACAGAAAGTTTTTCCTTGCTTTTGCACAAGATGCAAAGAGGCTTGGCCTATTATGCCTGTAAGATATCTAAACTCCCAGTACCACAGAACTTTTAAAAGATAATTTGGCCATCTGACATGGTATGTGGTGGTGCACTCAGTACCATGACACTGTATTTTTACTGCTTGTGGTCCAGTCCCTCTCCTGTGTATTCAGTTCAGATGTCTCTGCCTCTGCGGCATAGGTTTCCCTTGGGTGAAGTTAATTTTGCTATTTTTAATGTAAGAGAGAGACATGACTTATCAGAAGTATTAATTAAAGGCTGAAGGTGAAATCTGAGAGGTCTGTTTCCCTCAGTAAGTGAACAGTTGCATTTCAACAGGAAACTGCAGTCATAGACTACATTGATGCACAGAACAGAAAACACTTTCCAAACAGACTTGCAGAACACACTGGTTTGCAGGATGGGGGAACAACCCCCTGCCTCAGTCATGCAGGGTAGCAAACTGTAGTCAAGATACAGCAAAGCTACTTCAAATTTCCAACCAAAGATAAGGTCGAAATGATTCACTCCTTGAAACAAATTGTTGAGAATTAGCCTTGGCAGCTTTGTTCTGGTTTTCAGTTTCCTTATGAAGCAATTTCAGTTGAGTTATGTTGTTAATAAAAAAATTATACAATACTTATGATAAAGTTATGTATATTAATAACTACTTCTGTATTGACTATGTTAATATGACGAAAATCTGATTCAGACTCCATGGAGAGAAGAGATAAAAAAATAAGTCTTCTATGTTTCCTAGACCTTCCTTTTGCATTGTCTTCTGGAATTTACAAGACTTTTTTTTTTTTTTTTTTTTTTTTTTTTTGGTAAATATAACAGGCAAGCAGCATAACTTCTGCTCTGGTTAATTACGCAATTCCTCAAGTACAAAATAATTTATTTGATTGCCACCCACATTACTAATCCACTTTGAAGAGTCCTCACATCCTGTCCTTAAAATTCCAAATCCCTTTCTGATGATTGCAGTACTTGTGGCAGCAGGAATGAAATGTTTTGTACCTATTGTGTTGAAGTGGTCCTTAGATGTAAATAGTGGAATTTTTCCAGTGCTGCTGGCAGGATGCACAGAGAAGCACTAGGAAGAAAGACGATGTGACGGCTTCTGCTGCTATCCTGTGGAGGTCATCTTGGTTTGCTTTATTTCAACTAAAAATGCAGTGCTACTTTTCAACAAAACATGGCCGGAGAGAAGAAAAGAGGTTACATACAACAGTTTTTTGTACATGCATTAACATTTTATGACAAATCTCATCTGTTGTATACAACATAATCAATTAGCACTGAAGAAATAATAATTTTGTTTTCTGGGCTACTAGTGAAAGGAAAATTATATAATTAAGCTTTACAGCTCTAATTCATATTTTGATAATAAGACCTAGAATTTTAGAGCCCAGGTTTGCCCATTTAGCAACGCAAACATAAGCTGCAAATGTAGATACTTGGGGTTCACACTCATAAAATAGAGCTGTATACTAAGGTAAAGAGTATATATGCCTAACACAAGAAAGTGCTTCAAACCCAGTCAAAAAAATAATCTGTACATGAAAAATAAAGCAATTCTGAAACACTTAAAGAAAAAGCAAGGTCTGCAAATTATTTTAAAGTTTTAAATGAAAATTATTGAAACCCTTATGGAATTAAATTTATTAAATTAACTTAGTACTATGTACTAAATATAGCTATTTAATATCTGTGTCTAATTTCATTGTTTATTTCTGTGTAGCATGATAATGACATATGCCAAATACCTTCTTAACAGAACGTATTACAGAAAATGTCAGGAGATAAAAACACACAACCTAAATGTATGAACAAGGATCATAGTTACTGCTACTATTCTTAACCTCAGAACAGTTAAGACAAAAGCAGCTCTGCAAAACATCACAAAGATTTTTAAATGTTTAAGTTTTCCCCAACTCTTCTCTCTTCTTTTATATACATTATTATACAAGTATTGTTAAATTAGTATATGCAATATTATATGCATATTTTACACCTGCTATCAAATATTTATAATGTGTTTGGTTAACCTGGTGACCACTGTATTTTGTTCTTTTCACTTGGTTAGTAACATACGAGGGTTGAATTACATTTTTAGCCAAACAGTTACAATAGCGGCCCTTTGGTGTCGATAAAACCATTACAAAAAAAAAGGTGTTCACTGATGATGACTTTCTAGACAATTACAGCAGGTAGTTTTGTTGTTCTTGATTTTACCTCAAGTATTTTTAAGGTCAAATCTTCCTCCCTCCTCCAGATCAAGAAGTGTAAAAACAATACCATGATAGTGCAAAAAACCACCACCATTAATTCATTGAACATGCTTCTATCCAATCATAGATATTGCAGCAGAGGGAATAATTCATAACGTATTTTTCATATCATTTTCTGTTTGTGACAGAAAAAAAAAATCACAACTGTTTTCAATGTAGTTGTTACCTCTTCAAATAATACATCATCTACAGATGTAACTGTTGTGTTAACTCAAGAAAGGAGCTTCATCTTTATATGATGCTGGTTTTCTCCATACTGTTTATCTCTCATCCATTTAGACTGTACACCCTGAAACAAGACTTATATTTCTCTTGTGCGCAACCCTCCCTGCAAAATATGTGCTATCTAATCGATGTTTATGGGCTTCCCAGGATTATTAGAATAAATGGAGTTAATAGGCAAAATAGAGTCCTGACAGCTAAAAGATTGAATCTTTTATGCATTGCAACTGTACTATGATTTCTGTAAAAAAGTATAACCACATTACAGACAATGAAATAAGGGCATAGTTCCCTTAATTAAATCAGTATGTTTCTATTCATTGACATCAGATTCTTGTCCACAGATAAAATAAGGATCCTCACAGCAATAAGTATAATCTCAAATTTTACCACTGTTATCTAAAAAACCAGAAAGAGAACAAAGAAAATATCATGATGGCATAAAGGAGGCAATAATAAGAGGAATCCATGAGCTAAGTTGTTGTGGAGGTATACAACATATTCATCCATGCTGGCATTTTTTACGGGTGGAGTGGAAGAGAGAATTGCTGAGCAAAAGAATCTGTATTTTTTTATTCCCTGGGCTGTAGTAAGTGGTGAATCCTAGTGAAAAACAAACAAACAAACAAACAAAACAAAGAAAAAAAGAAAACACAAACACAGAACAAAACAAATGAAAAAAAACCAACCAGCCAACCAAACAACAACAACACACCAATAACACAGTTCCTTCCATGGCTAGTAAGAGCAGTAGAATTACCTTTAATCCTTCTCTATAAGGGCACAGTTTAGATAAGATAATTCAGGAACATACAAATAAATAAATCTATGCTGTGAGAATTAATTTCCTGAAGAATACAAATTTAAGGCAGGCTGCAATTATTTGTTTTATTCATAATAAACCAGAAGAGTTTACTGAAAGCTATACATAAGACTTTAATTTTAAAAACCCCTCAGTTTAGCTAGAAAACCAACTGCATCTCACTCTCAGATTAATGTGTTTACTTACAAAAAGAAGCAAGCAGTAATATCTTTATAAGACCAGCCTAACGGCTGGAACAAAGCACTCTGGCTTTCAAATACACAGGATCTTTACTAAGCAAGGAAAAAAAAAAAAAGGATTTTAGGTTTTACATCTTTCCAGCTTTCTGCCCAGTTCAGCTCCTTATACATCTACTTCATTCTCTCAATAAAATGAAAACTTTGAAAAAAGGAAAAAGCAGATGGGCTCATCCAAATTCTTTACTAAAAACAGACACTATGCTCCAACTTTTCATTTTATGTATTCTACCAAAACCAGTGAAAATTAATTCTTCTGATCTCAGAATTCAGGGGAGAAATAATTTCTTTTCATTATGAAAAACAAAGACATAGCAGTCTTAAATCCATGAGCTATGAAATATTTTCATCAGAGAAGCAACGTTCAATGAAAATCAAATTGAATTATATTTTCTCTTGACTCCTATTGCCTTGTAAAATCTATTATTTGAAGATATTGCAACTGTCCATTACACTGTCCACTTCTATCACACTATTTTTAATCCTCCACCTTGTTTTGATTAAACATGTGAACAAAATTAAACAGTTTTCATGATCTCAGTATCTGACATTTCACACACCTATTTGCTCTTCAGATATTTCACTGTTATCTTTTGCCAAACAACTTCTCTGCAGTCATTGGTCCAGTACAAAATATTTAACATTTGAGCTGAAGCAAAAGTAAAACCATTTTAGTTCAAAGCATAACTGACATTTACATGGGTCAACTTTTAAAGCGGCTATATATAGCTATAGCTAAAATGAACAAAAATCACTTCATTAGTATGCAGTAATAAAAGAAAATTAATTCTTTTTCCATTGAGCTCCTGTTCTGGTCTCTGGCACAAGCCACTGTGTTTATGTTCATAAAATCTTAACATGGAGATTTACTAATTGCTACCGTTTCAAGACATCACTATTCCCGATTGCACCTCTGTGAGGTACCAAAGTAACTGCACTGGTAATATTAAACTAGCCATTAAAATTTTCATATTTAATCATACCACGCATGTGCAACACCCACACAGCAAGTAAAAGTGTAAGAATAATTCAGAATTCTCAAAGCTTAGTAATCATTAATAGTACCCAACTCCAAAAAGAAATATGCTGACTGTCCTAATGCTGCTCCATGCTTCAAAGCTACACAGGTCACGACCTTTAAAGTAGTGACTGTATCACTGAGTGATAGATAATACTCTTGCTTTCCAAAAGACAGTAAGAAGAATATGCAAGAATGCATCTTTGCATGAAAGAGTGTAGCTCCTGTACCAGCACTATGTACATCTGTCAGGAAGCACCACGGAGACCAATGCAACAGTCAAGCCCAAGGACTCCCCCTGTGCTGCCCACCTTGCGGCCAATGGTTTAACATCAGGCATCACGTTTCAGACCAGCTGCAAGCTATAAAGTTTTGCTGGTCTAACAACATTAGCTAGACCTTGAGGACCAGTCACCCCCTCCCTGACCTCTTCTGCCATCAAAGCAGCACTGTGCCAGTGAAATGCAGCTCTTGTTGCCTTGTGGTCTCTGCTGTGCTGGGTGTTCAACCGTGCCTGTGGAAAAGCCTCCTCCATCGGTCTCTGCTCCAACTGCACTAGAAAATTCTCTGCTGCCACCAAGACACCAGGCATAAAGAAAGCGGGAGATTTTACTGTAGCTTTGGAGCTACTTAGAACATCAAAAAGCTAACAAGGGGGACACTGTTGTGGGTCTTTACTACAGGCCACCTGATTAGGAAGAGGAAGCTGATGAGGCTTTCTACAGACAGCTGAAAGTAGCCTCACAATCATATGCCATGGTTCTCATGGGAGACTTCAGTCAACCGGACATCTGCTAGGTAGGCAACACAACCAAGCAGGCACAGTCCAGGAGGTTCCTACAGATCATTGATGACAACTTCTTGACACAGATGGTGGAGGAGCCAACGAGGAGAGGTGTGCTGCTGGACCATGTACTAACAAACCAAAAAGAACTGGTTAGAGATGTGAGGGCTGGGGGCAGCCTCAGCTGCAGCAACCACAAGATGGTGGAGTTCAGGATCCTGCGTGGAGGAAGCTGGGCAATAAATAAGTAGGATTACAAACCAGGACTTTAGCAGGGTGAACTTTGGCCTCTTCAAGGTCTTGCCTGGAAGAAGAATCCCATGGGTTAGGGCTCTAGAAGGCAGAGGGGTCCAAGAGAGCTGGTTAATATTCAAATATCACTTCCTCTAAGCTCAACACGAATGCATCCCTATGAGGAAGAAATCAAGTAAAGTGAGTAAGAGGCCAGCATAGATGAGTAAGGAGCTTCTGTAAAAACTCAGGTGGAAGAAGGATGTTTATGGAATGCAGAAAAAGGGACAGACCACCTGGGAGAAACATAAGGAGGCTGTTAGAATATGCAGGGATGCAGTGAGGGAGGCCAAGCTCCACTTGGAAGCAAATCTGGCCAGGGATATCAAGGACAAGAAGAAGGGCTTCTTCAAGCATATCAGCAACAAAAGAAAGGTTAGGGAAAATGTAGGTCCGCCGCTGAATGAGGTGGGTGCCCTCATGACAAAGGGTACAGATGAGGCAGTTGCCGAATGCCTTCTTCGCTTCTTTACTGCTAAGACCAGCCCTCAGGAATCCCAGACCTTACAGACAGCAGAGAAATTCTGGCAAAAGGAAGACTTTCCCTTGGTTGAGGAGGATCAGGTTAGAGACGGTTTAGGCAAACTGGACATCCACAAATCCATGGGCCCTGATGGGATCCATCCATGAATGCTGAGAGAGCTGGCAGATGTTATTGCTAAGCCATTCTTCATAATCTTTGAAAGGTCTTGGAGAATAGGAGAGGTGCCTGAGGACTGTAAGAAAGCCAACATCACTCCAGTCTTCAAAAAGGACAAGAAGGAGGATCCAGGAAACTGGGGCCAGTCAGCCACACCTCCGTCCCTGGAAAGTGATGGAACAACTCATTCTGGACGTCATCTCCAAACATGTGGAGGAAAAGAAGGTTATCAGGAGTAGTCAGCATGGAATCACCAAGGGGAAATCATGTTTGACCAACCTGATAGCCTTCTATGATGGTATGACTGGCTGGGTAGACGAGGGAAGAGCAGTGGATGCTGTCTACCTTGACTTCAGCAAGGCTTTTGACACTGTCTCTCACAACATCCTCATAGGCAAGCTCAGGAAGTGCAGGCTGGATGAATGCACAGTGAGATGAATCATGAACTGTCTGGATGGCAGAGCTCAGAGGGTTGTGGTCAACAGTGCAGAGTCTAGTTGGAGGCCTGTAGTTAGTGGGCTTCCCCACAGGCTAATTCTGGGTCCAGTCTTCTTCAATCTGTTCATCAATGACCTGGATGAAGAGACTAAGTGTACCCTAAGCAAGTTTGCTGATGATACCAAACTGGGAGGAAGGGTTGATACAACAGAAGGCTGTGCTGCCATTCAGCGAGACCCGGACAGGCCGGAGGACTGGGCAGAGAAGAACCTGATAAAATTCAACAAAGGCACGTGTAGGGTCCTGCATCTAGGGAGGAATAACTAGGGGACCAGCACAGGTTAGGGGTGGACCTGCTGGAAAGCAGCATTGCAGAGAAGGATCTGGGAGTTCTGGCTGACAACAGGTTGACCATGAGTCAACAATGTGCCCTTGTGGCCAAGAAGGCACATGGAATCATAGGGTACATTAGGAAAAGTGTGACCAGCAGGTCGAGGGAGGTTATCCTCCCCTTCTACTCTGCCCCGGTGAGGCCACATCTGGACTACTGTGTCCAGCTCTAAGCTCTCCAGTTTAAGAAGGACAAGGAATTACTGGAGAGAGTCCAGCAAAAGGCTACAAAGATGATCATGGGCCTGGAGCATCTTTCTTATGAGGAAAGACTGAGAGAGCTGGGTCTGTTCAGCCTGGAGAAGAGATGGCTGAGAAGGGATCTCATCAATATTTATAAATATCTCAAGGGTGGGTGTCAAAAGGATGGGACCAGACTCCTTTCAGTGGTGCCCAGTGATAGGATGAGAGGCAATGGGCACAGACTGAAACATAGGAGGTTCCATCTGAATATGAGGAGAAACTTCTTTACTCTGAGGGTGACAGAACACTGGAACAGGCTGCCCAGAGAGGTTGTGGAGTCTCCTTCACTGGAGATATTCAAAACCCACCTGGACACATACCTGTACAATCTGCTCTATGTGAACCTGCTTTAGCAGGTGGGTCGGACTCCAGAGGTCCCTTCCAATCCCAACCATTCTGTGATTCTGTAATCAAAAAGTCATTTGCATGAACTGAAATGTAAGTTAGAAAAAATCTCCAGTCTTCAAGGCTTGTCCTGGATCAGCAAGAGTAATGGAATGCTTGCAGATTTTGCCCCCAGTCCTGGGAAACATCCTACATTTTCCATTATTTCTCCTGAGATACCTGAGAGGTGGAACTGATACCCCTTTCCAACTGATATCCTACTGAGGAACAACACTGCAGCTTCTCTTACATCATTGATCTATCAGTCTTGGGGACAGATCAGTGAATAAGAATTTACTTTGCCCCTTACTACCTCATAGCTCAAGCCCAGGATTTTTTTCTGAGGGAAGATTCTATAAACATGTTTTTACTGCCTTCTGAATCTTAACCTGTAGAAAATAATTTGGCTGCCTTGAATGACAGATTTGTCTATTTAAGGGTACGAAAACCTCTAAGAATAGGGTCGCTACTGAAAAATAATAAGCAGATCTTCTAATTCAATTTTTTTAATGTATAAAAATTCCATTATATCAAAATACAGGTATATATGTTTGATGAACACTCATCAAAGAATTTGTACCATTACAATTTACTGTGTTTAACATACAAAATAACTTTTTTTTACTTTCCTGAAGAAAGAATCACAGAATGTCCTGAGTTGGAAGGGACCCACAAGGATCATCAGGTCCAACTCCTGTCCCTGCACATCACAACCCCACAGTTCACACCATTTGTGTATGAGGGCATTGTCCAGTCTCTTCTTGAATACTGCTGGGCTTGGGACCGTGACTGCCACTCTGGGGAGCCTGTTCCAGTGTTCTACCACCCTCTGGGTGAAGAACCTTTTCCTAACGTCCAACCTAAAACTCCCCTGGCACATCTTCCTGCCATTCTCTCAAGTTCTGTCATTGGTCAGCAAAGAGATCAGTGCCTGCCCTTCCTGCTCCCCTTGTGACGAAGCTGTAGCTGCAGTGAGGTCTCCCCTCAGTCTCTTCTCCAGGCTGAACAAACCAAGAGACTTCAGCCACACTTCGTACGGCTTCCTCTCCAAACCCTTCAGCAACTTCGCAGCCCTCTTCTGGAGAGGAGCAGACGTATTTCCTTTATTCCATAGTGGTTTACTGGGTTCAAATTCAATACTGTTTTTTATCTCTCTTCATCAGATATATTTCCACTAAATACTATTTCTGATTAAAAAGTTGTTTCTTTCTTGTAATTGCTTTTCATTCTCCTAATGCTGCATAACTTTGGGTTTTAACTCCATACCAGGTTTAATAACAATATGATGTGTTGGGAGTGATACTGTGTTACATAAAGCAAGCTACTGAATAATTTTTAGCAAGATTTTCTGTAGATATAAAAGACAGCCCAGCCAACTTTTAGAGCTATGTAAAATGTTTTCCATAACACATTATTTGGATTACTTTTATCCATCTTCAAGGAGGGAGTAACTGCCCATAAAGAAGTCACAGAATTATGCAAGTTCACCCATCAATGAAAATATTTCTTTTGTCAATGTGTTTGGCTAGGTAATTTTCTTAGAGAACAACAGAAAAATGATGAACAGAATATTGTACTTCTAGTCCAAGAAATGATGGCCTAGTTCTATATTTGAAAATATTATGATGTGGGTTTATTTCTCTGCCAAGCTTCTTATGCGTCAAAGAAGATTTACGTGAACAAGACTAAACAGTACTCAGACCAGTGATTACTATTTCTTTTGAGAAGAAGATACAGCCAAACACGAGTTATCTTTTTAATATATTTTGTTGGTCAAATGGCATTTGCGAGGTGACTGAAAATGAAAGTGATTATCCTGGTTACCGAAAATATCATTAAAATAGTCATTCACTCTTCATGCTTGTATTATCCATATGATAAAAACAGCAGGCAGCTTTGAAATAAAAATACCAGTTGTTTTGAAAAAATAAGGCTCTATCCTAAATCCCCAAATTAAGCAACTTACATTTACAAATGAAAGACCCAGACCTCTAGTTCAGTATGCTTGGCCAACAAGACAATTTAATCCCCCAAAGATGAGTGATCTTCCACTGATTTCACAGCATACTCTATATTCCTGACTTTAACATCCTCAGAAGACAAGGCAAAAGCTTCAGGGATGAACATCACCAGGATTGCCCATACACCATGCTCTCCCAATGCAACTTCTGCATCTCATGCGATAACTACAGATCCAGGCAACTCTCAGCAGCATCAGGGGGTGTTGGCACAAGGCTCAAAACCTGTTTAACTAAACAGGCTCCATGGCTGAGGTAGTGTTGACTGGCTGTGCATGTCCAGGGATATGGTCTGTGTTCCTCTGTCAAGTTCTGGGAATTTTAACTGCTTTCAAATTCAACAAAAGTGGAAGTAAGACATTTAGAGTATTTCATCCTTACTGAAAGCACTGCCTCATCTCAAAAATGTTAACCTGTACCACATTTCTCCTGTGTATGGCAAATGCACTTTGTCTCAAAACAGGTTTATTTTTCAATCTATATGCACATTAGATGCTTAGTTTATTATGAACATTAACACAGACATACATATATATAAACATATCAAATATTCTGCTCATTTCATGCAAGTACTTGCAAAATAATAGTTTACAGAGGCAAAAAATGCCAATTAACAAAGAACAAAACATAATGAAAAATTTGGTTGGTGGTAGCAGTAAGAAAAAAACATATGGTCTTCCAGAAATTATTTTACTTCTTTAATGAAAAATAAAATAAAACCCCCTCTTTTGAAGATGCACACTCTTTTCAGAGTACAGGACATGTATAACATGCTCAATGAGTAAGCAGAATAAATTATTTGAGATCACCTAAATTGTTTTAAGAAATTAATAGCTTCTGAAAAGTCTTTAAATTATTAAAGCACCAAATAGATCCAAAGTATCCCTTTATATAAGGCGCTCCAGTTCTGGTTCCCATTGTGTTTTTCAAATTTAACAGAAAGGGACAGAGAGAGGTGGGAGGAATTGGGTACTGTGAAGAGACAAGAGGAATGTAGACAGACCCATCCCGGGACACAGGAAAACGGGAATGGAAGTCCCCTGCTCTGGAGAAGATCAGAATGCTTTCTCTATTTATGTGCACTTCATCATACAGAAAACATTAAAACATGTGCAGTGAGGTCAGCCAAGGGGAATGCTTGTAAAAAGTGCAGCAGACTGGGGCATTTAAAAAACTAAGCTTGACAAAGCATTAACAAGATCTTACGCAGTAAAATTTTATGCAGGAACATCACGAATTAGTTAATAAGCCGATTTCCATAGGCTGAGGTCTGAGTTCAGGTTATGATATGACTACTTTTATGGTAACAGCATAAATTACTGCAATTCCATGTTTAGATCATTACATTGAATTCACAAATAGGCATTTATTAATTCATAAATACTTGTGATTATAAATGACCTATTTACTCATGAAAGTTTATGAAAAGAAAATCCAGTAAGTTCATCTCTAGAAATACTAAGAATAACAGTACATAAATTTTCCTATAAACACTCACCTTGTAATCCTAGAATAAAATTTCTTTGCTGCTAAGAATCGATGAAAGATTATTGCCCACCATGAGAAAGATAACTCAGATTAATCTTTTATTTAGTTTTGGTATTCCTTATTGTCGAGTTTCAGCTAGAATGACAGGCTGCAAGACCAATTTGTTAGAAAACAGCTAAGTTTTACACTAAGACATATCTCCACACACAACTGTTCAGCATGGTGTGACAGGTCTTCCTAGCAGAAACTTGCCAAGGGTGGACTCTTCCTTTATAACTTCTCTTATTTGCTTTATTTGCTTTTCTTCTTTCTTAAAAATTTTTGTTTGTTTGTTTTGTTTTGTTTTGTTTACCCCTAGGAACATTCAACAATGCTTATAATCTTCCTAGAACAGGTAAAGGAAAAGATAACTAAAATTTCAACAGTTACGTGATAAAAGGCACCATGCTACTTCTATTTTTTTCTTCAGTAAGACTTAAAATTCAGAATCAGAGGAACAGCCCCCACCACTTTTTGTTTAGAGATTAATAAACTCACTATTGTAGCAGCTATTTTCCAAATAAACTCTAACAATACATGTAACAGAGAACATTAAACTCCCTGAATGCTTTGACATGACTGCATTTAGCTGGAATGTACACGTTTGCCCCTTTCCTTTCTTCTCTTTGCTTTCCTCTGTCACTGAAGAGGAGATGTTAGAAATCCAGCAGAGAGGCTTCCAGAACAGGTTGAACAATTCCCCAAACCAAGTGAACTAACAAGGTGAAGAAGTTTAGCTGCAACAAGAATTTAGTTACCGGCAGCAGGAAGCCAGTGAATAAATCCAAAATGTAGTGTATTTGGACTGACATGCTCAGTTCTGGCCCCACATCCTAAAGACAACATAGTGGAACCAGAGAGGGTAGATAGAAGGGCAACAAAGGCAATGAAATGGCTCTTGCACACACACACACACAAAAAGAAAAACCCTACATAGACTAAGATTTTCCAGATGGGAAAAGCAACAGCTGAAGGAAGATATAATCAAGTTATAAACTGCTATTGACCAACACCTTAGTATGAGGGACTAACCTTTTTCATATTCACTTTTACCAAGGTAAAGATGAGTCACTCACTCTCATAATGTAGAACATAAGGAGAATGAAATAAAATTATCAAGATGCAATTTCAGGAAACAGCATAACTGTAATTCTTGTCCTGGCTAAAATCAGTCAGTCTTTTATATTTCCTACACTCCTCTCCAGTTCAGAAAATCCTTTAAGAAAGTTCAACTAGAACTTGAATGTTTTCAATAGATCATATGTTCTCTTCCAGTAAATGGTTTTAAAGGACAAAAAGACACTTATGGTATTATTATTATTAGTTTTCCCTGTTCACTTCCAACCATGTACCTTACACCCTGTCCTCTCCCCACAAAAAGGAAGAACCATGACTTACTGAATAAAGCTGGGTATTTGGCATAATTAAGGACATATAAGCCAAAGTTTGACCTAAGAATGCAAGAGTCACACAATCCTCTTATGTGAATAAATATAATACATGCAAAAGGAGGGATTAATGAAACATGAGAGGGAACATAGATGCACATAACTAGCAATTGCAGGTGAGTATCTTTTCTATCTCACATCCCTTTGGCATTTTCCACATAAAGAAAAAATAAACTGCATTGTCAAGAGATAAGACTGTTAGGACACTTATTAACTGACGTGTCCAGCAGCCTCTATTAGCAGCAACTCTTGTGCACATGCAGCCTAGAGACAGTTGTCCATCAGGATAAAGAGAGGAACATGTTCAGCTATACTTTTCAGATGTTAAGACTGAAGAATCAAATACACTTGCATGAAATTAAAAACTATCAACTGATATTCTACTTTTATTCAAGCATAATGAGATACAGGCAGCTCATCCTGATGAAGTTGTGTGCCATTTCATCTGCAATATCTGCACATTCAGAAAAACATTATATAAATACTAAAAAAAACCCACTGTTCAGATGCAAGAAGAGTGCTACTTATAGTACATTTGCTTTATTTATTGTAATGTTCACTCATGTAAATTAAGTCACATCTTAAGGGAATACAATTATTCTGGGTTAACACAGAGAGGTGAACATATGCTTTTTTTGTCACACATTGATTGGCTGCCTTCAGAATAAGTGACTTCCTAGCATAAAATATCCTATTTTTCTTGTCTATTTTTTTTGTCTGTAATGGAAAGAAGGAAATGGAAAAAAAAGGAAAAAGTGAAATAAGTGTTTTACTTGAAAACCAACAATTTGTTAAATACTGAATACCAAAAGTTAAGATATACATACCTCTGTACATGTCACTTTCAGAGGGTATTTGCTAATATAATTAAAGCCCTATGCACTTTTCTTTCAGGTTTCTTACTTCTCATGTCTCTCAGGGAAGACCAGAAATACAAAAATGGGCCTCAGAACAAATGAGCACTGGAAATGTAAATACAAGGTACTGTGCCCATCATGCTCAGAGAGCTGCTACTTAATGAATGGAAAGACTTAAAATGTCCTGGTTGAATGAAGACAAAGAAATCCAATTTGAGACTCTTTAACTCTGCATAGTATACCCTTCACCTGAAATTTGAACAGATTCCAAACAACAAGAATCTGGAGATTATTTTATGCAATATTGTCCTCCACTCCAAGGCATTGCGAACACAAACTCTCTACCACTGAAAACTCTCATCTCTGCAGATATCTCATAATTAGGCAAACCATTCCCCATTAATATTAAAATATCAGCTATTTACCAATTTCTTTCAAAGCAATACAAAATTACTTTTTCTTCTTCCATGAAGAAACTGAAACAACACCTGCAAGTGCATTAACAGCCTCTGCTTTTATGAGGGTCGGCAAAAGCGTGTGCCAGTTCCCTTGTAGATTCAGTTCCAAGAAAAAATTGACTGGCACTCTGGCACTATTCCCTTAGTAACAATAGTATTTTTGATGGAGCCCATGCATATAAAAGAGTAAGGAAGAGGCCTTAAAAATTCTAGCTTTGCTTGAAACAAATATCAGGGTGTAACAGTTGAAAAGAGAAAAGAAAAAAGTTTACTTAGCAATATTGAAAGACAATATTGTACTAGGGATGATTTTAAAAAGAAAACACTGGAAGACATCCTATACAAAATCACTTTTTTCAATGCTTACTCTGTGTGATTACATATTTCTTATATTCAGAAATATTAACTGAAATACAGTATGTATAACCCTGAGTGAATATCTTGAGATTTTAATTCACATTCAAAAACCATAAAAATCAAGCCCCAAAAGTGTTACTAGAAGTATATTATTACATATGTATTGCATAAGTTATTTGTGGAAATCCATGTGGTTTCCCATTTAACCACTAGTAGCTACAAATCAGGGCCTGTTTCAGTTGTGAAAGGGAAGGCTGACAAGTCAGCAGCATCCTCTGCCATCTCAAACTTATGAACCACACTGAATTTACCAGATTGAATACTGCATCTGCCACACTGGAACTTCCAGAACTGTTTCAGAGAAGAGCAAAAGTTATTATTTCCTTCTTAGCTTTTGTGACAGAAACTATGCCAGTGCTCTAATTGACTATTTCCTGATGCACCTAAGTGAAAAAGTAGCAAAGCTGAATAGTAATGATGAGGTCCCTAGAAAAGATCAAAGGAGCATCCACCCAAGTTTGCTCCTCTATATTTTTCATTGTGGGCATTTTTAAATTCTGGGGCTCTAGAAGTTGAGAATACAAGACGTGAGGAACATTTTACAGAGTTAATAATGTGGCCTGGGATCATGTGGTGAGATTTTCGCAACACTACCAGAAAACTACTATTTTATAAAAACTCGACGAAACACAACTCAATGACATGAAGAGATAAAGACACTGTAAGCATCAAGTACATTTAGTTTTCTCTCCCAGGTGTCTTCTACACTTTTGCTAAAAGGGCAATAAACTCCTAGACTTCATTTTACAGCTGGTGAGTTTCAAGCTACCTTTCCCACAGAACAGCAGCAGTTTTATAAACACAATTTCTGTACTTCTTCCACTTCTCCTTTATGCAGCAGACGGAAAGAAAAGTGTTACTCCTGAAACTTTATCTTTGCACTTTTGGCAAGAGGAAAAAAATAAAATTAGTGATCTCGATTGTCACTTCCTTTGGCCCTGAAATCACATCTGTTAAGCCTACAGATTCTTTTCATAATTGTGTATTATGCTTTTTCTTGCCTAATTTGTTCTGAATTAGTAAACACTTTGCAAAATAAAGAAAAAAAAAATCTCCATTTTAAATGCCATAACTGAGTAATTCTATATTATTGGAAAATTCCCCATGAAAGGCAGAACAGGGTGCCTTGGCCACAATGTGCAGGAATTATCCCTAAAGACAATTCAGATTACAAAGCAATCAAATAAAAAACATTCAGATTTTAGCTATGAAGTCCCTCTGCCTCTCATATGGGAGAAGAAATGTTAAAATACCACATTTCAATGTTCCTTTAACATGGACTTTCACATTTGGGAAACAGTAAGTATCACTGATACCCAAACTATGCCTGAAAGCAAAACCAGCAATAGCTTGATGAAAAGAAACATAGCATTTAATATACTCGGAGGCTGATATTTTGACCATTGTAGTCTGTAGCAGGAAAAACGTGACATGTTCAGTAATATGAAGAGCACTGAAATATTCAAACAAACAGAAGAAATAACTTCAGACTCCTTATTCACATCATTTAGATTGTTAGATAACAAATGTGATGTCTGCATGGCTGAAACTTCCTAAGAAAGTGCTGGTCTTCCCCCGTTGCCCTAGTTTGCCTGTAGCATTGCTTTCCTTATGTAGTTGTGCAGAAAAGGCAAGAGGTTTTTTGTTGTTGCTGGTTTGGTTTTGGTTTGGTTTTTGGTTTGGATGGTTTTTTGTTTTGGTTTGGGTTTTGTAGGTTTTTTGTTTGTTTTTTCGTGGTGGTTTCTTTTTTTTTAATTTAATCTTTTAAAATAATGTACTTGAGCTCAGGTTTCCAAAATAATACTTATTGCAAAGCAGGCTAAAGAGCCTCTCAGGAGTGCAGCCTGTCCTCAAAAGCTGGCTGTGCATTCAGAAATGGAGATATCCAAGTAAAGGGCTATCAGAGTAAACAAGAGTACAAAAATGGATAGTTGGAATTTTCAGTATAGTAAACACTACAATGGAACTACAAAAGCCAAGAATTCTTAGCTTATATTAGAATCAACAATCTTTATATGCCATTATAAAATTACCTAATTAATTTCTCATGCATGGAAATAAAATGCTCCATGAATTCTCTCTACTGAAAAGGCTTTTCTAATGCAAAATTTTCTAGTGATGCTAGAGAGCACATATATTTATAAATGGGAGATGATAGCAATTATCATCCTTGATATGATTTATTATTTGGCATTATGTATTATTTGACCTCTATGGAGAGGTCAGCTATTCCAGTTTCTGGAGTTAAAGGCATGAACTTTTCATCACATAACCTTAAAGAACTTTTATTTCTCCTCATAGTTGCAGGCTACCCTAACAAATGGATTTAGCAGAGTAGAACCTAATTTCAGCCAGATGTCACAGGAAAACAGGCTCTAATATAAATTCAGATTATTCACTATTTTTTGTTATTTAATTTTACATGAATGGGAAAGCTTATTTTCAAGCCATAGCATAACAGATTTCCCTTCAGCTCATAGCCACTGGGCTTCTGCACTGCGGTGCAAAAACTGACATTTCCTTCCATCTAGCAACTTGTTATTTAGTTACTCTTCTGAGAAAGAAGACTTAAATTTGGAAACATTCTTGGCCTCAACAGTAGCCAACATTGTGACCAGGAGGGCTTCTAGTTGCACAGAAAATGAAAACAATTTACCACCTTTTTGTGAAATCTGTGAAATTTCAGTCAGAGACAGAAAACAAAGAACAAATGAATCTCACCATGTTCACAGACTGAAAATCGTGAAGAAGTCAAATTTTGCAAAGATGCACTCACAATTTTAGTCATGGCAAAACACAAGGTTAACCATGCAGTCAAAAAACAGGTGTAAGAGGCTGGGAGAACACTTGAAATTTCAAGTACAGGGTATTAAACGCATTCTTCACCTTTTTTCAAACTAGTATGAAATAGCAGTATTGGTTGTGTCCTCCTAGTAGGTGAAGACAACTGCGAAGTTTTATGTCCAGAGAGCCTACAGGAAGTGCATACTGGTGGACCATCTGTGCCACAGAGGTCTGCAGCCTGGACAGCATCAAAGGTCAGAAGATGTACTGTATCTCCTGCAAGCCTCTGTGGCTGTGTAGGCCTGAACCTCTGGAGGTACCAAAGGAGCAGCAGGCGAAGTCCAAGGTTATCCAGGTGGGAGTCACATCAGGAAGGGGGTTGGAAACTCAGGACTTTGGGCACCAGGTGGCTAAGTGGCTGGAAAGCAGCTTTGCAGAAAAGGACTTCAGGGTCTTGGTGGACATCACGCTGACCATGACCATGACTATTACCAGTGTGCCCTTACAGCAAAGAAAGCCAGCAGCCTCCTGATAGGCGATCCTTCTCCTCTACTCAGCTTTGGTGAGATACAGCTGGAGTTTAGGGCCCAGTGCTGGGCTCCCTGTACAGGACAGTGGGTCTTGCTGTGGGGTTTTGTTTCACTTAGCTTAACTGCTAGTGCAAAGGATTCACATTAACATGGCAGGAGATGCTGCCTGGTTGAACAGCAACCTGGCAAATGATGAAATTCTAAGTGTTTCAGCTGGAAGAACAGAAAAATGTTAAAAAGAATTATGTTAAATGCTTTATTCTTCTAAGTCAAGCATTATTATTATTATTATTGTTCGAGAGCAATGCTGGTAAATGTAAGTGTTCTCACATAAGTTTCAATTGAAGGTACTCTGCTGCAATACTGCTAGAAGCAACTTGTCCGATGGCATTATATGTACATCCTTCCTTTACATACATTGCAGTAGGGTGGAAGTGACCTAGATCCAGTGTGCCATTTCACACATGATCCTAACCAGCTCTGATACTCACAAGAAGAGAGCTCAGTAAGGATAGCAGGGGACAAGTCTAGGTTTCATTTACATGATAGTGAGAAGAGACGGAGTTACCAGTAGAAAGGCTGGCAGGGTTAAGGCATGGCTGGCTGAGCCTTGCTGCAGAAAGAAACCAGAGAACTGTGATATTATGGCAGCAGCTTCCTTTCTGATCAGTTGAGAGGAAAACACTGACAGCATTTTGTACAAATAGACAATATCTGAAATATCTTTCATAACAAAAATGGTTGAATCTTACCTAATTTTATGCAAACGTCACTTTTCCAGACATTCATTGTTGGCTGCTATTGGAGGCAGGTTCTTGAGCTGGATATAGCCTTACCCAGCACAGCTGTTATATATCAATTTAAAATGCATCAATTTTGGATAAAATTTGAGTTATAATTTTGGATAAATATGCACTTATTGCCAGATTACCATAACAAGAACCCACCTCTTTGCACTACATATCACACCCTCTTGATTTAAAAGGTTTTGAAGCTAATCTGAAAGGTATTTTCAGAGTGCTGAAGTACTCAGCAACTAAAGTCAGTCATAAACTTAATCATTCTTTAACCAACTGAAACTGACAAAACTCATTCTGATGGACTAGAAGAAGCTCTTTTTTTTTTGGCTCGTGTTGTCTAGAAAGTTTTTCAGATTGGACTATAAATTTCTTGAACCTCACCCAATTCCTAAATTTGTTTCCTTTTCTTTTAAACAATTGCTAGACTCATCTTCATTACCAAAAAAAAAAAAACACCCTAGTTTCATTTAAGACCACTATGCAGAACCCAAGAGACAAGCAATTCATAGTGGGGCCCAGAAATGCTAGAAAGGGTCTAAATGAACTTAAAAAAAAAAAAATCCTCTAACATCAATTCTGTTTCATTTAGCTTAATGACAAGACATTGTGCACAGCAACTGGACGTGATGTGTCTTTTTGTAATTTTACTTATTTGCCTTCTGTGGTGTGGCACAGAAAAGTAATGTAGCCTCGAAGTATAATTAAGCATTAATGTGACCACCATAAATTATCTCTCAGCCTTGTGGATTGAAAATCCATGTATGTGTTCAGAATTGAAGAGAAAATATCTCTGAGAGCCTGCGAGTATAATTGTAGACTCACATTTTAAGATGACTAAAGCATCTTCTTCAACTGTGTGCCTGTACTGCTGGCCTGTACTGCTGTTCCTCAAAATGTTCACATTCTCTCAATATTTATTGACCATTTTATTTCCACAGCACAGGAACTCCTGCACGCCTGGAATATACTGACAAGTTCTTAATGCATCACCAGTATCCTTATTAGTAGATAATATTAAAACATCTTTCGGACATACCCTCTTCCTTTGTGTATGGACTAATTTTGTCCTTATCAGAAAGCATTCAACTGTATTCCTATGACACCTTTTTTTGGAAGACTATCTTAATAACCCTAGGTGAAAGTCAACAGCCATAGAAAAAAAAAAATCCGTTCTATTTCAGAGTTACTGAACCAGTTTAATTACAAAAATATAGACGTATTTTTTTTTTTAAAGAGAAAACAGAAGGAACAGGGATTCTACAGACTGAATTAAAAAAAGCCTCAGCAAGGCTGTTTCCTCATGAAAAAATGAAAAGGGCTTATGAGTCACAGAATCTATAAGCAGTTTTAGTCCCTAAGTATACTACTATAGGTACCGCAAAATTTTACTAGAACTTGTCCAACTACCTTTGTTAAATATCCTCACCAAGGATCAATTTGAAACAAATTCTAACTAAACTGATTTTTAATTGAAAGTCACTACATGCTTGAGGTTGATTACAACATTACTTAGACCTTTTTCATTCTAATAAATGAGTTTTTAAAAATCTATAAGTATCCCGTGCTCCATTGTATCACCACCTTCGTTGTAAAATTTCTTTTCCTAACACTTGATTGGATTTTCTCTTCTTGCAATTTGCCTGTTGTCCTTTATCCTCTTGTTATGCGTGTCTGAGAAGAGTCTGGCTCCAGATTTTTCAAAACCTCCCATAAGGTAGCAGAAGACTTTCATCAGGCGCCCCCTGCCCACCCTTAGCTTCTCCTTTGCAGGACAAAGGACCATGGTTCCCCCCCCAATCCCTCCTCACAGCCCATGCAATCACTCAGAAAGCCTTCTGTGCTCTGTCCAGTTTATCAATGTCTTTCTCATGTTGCAGCAGCAAAACCAGACACAGGAAGCCCAGATGTGCTCTGACACACTGCAGCACTACTAGCCACTTCTAGCTTCAACAGTACTGTTTGATACTGTTCACAAAACAGCTTCCTTTCAGATAGCTGGCTATGACTGCAAGCCAGCATCAAGTTTTAAAAAACAATTACAACTGATGTATGTTATCAGGAGTAATTTGATAGAGTGAGAGAGGAGACTGGGAATGATGCCTGCAGTTGATTTTGAGAAAAATAAATCATGTATATGAAGGAGTGATAAATACAAAGACTCTTCTTCAAGCATGCCTGCCGAACCGAATTTATCAAAGTATCGTTTGTCTAGGGAAAAAGGAAGAGCAACAGTAAACACCAAGTGAAGGAGAACCAATGTGATTTACAGAGGCAGCCAGCTTTAGTCTCCCTCATGTACAAGAGATGCAATTGCGAGAGCAGAATTCCTACAGCTTCAAATTGCTTTCGGGAGCAGAGACCTCAGAGGGTGCTGCTGACTGAACAAAAGACATTTAGCCATATTATGAAGCCAAAAAGCATTTCAAATGCTCAGCAGCTTTCACGGTTTTACTAAATATTGTTTGTAACATGTTTTGCCCACATTTGGGATATATGATTCAAATATTGCATGAATAAGCAATAATCCTTTAATTGTCACATGCTCAGTACTTTTGAGCACACCTAAATACCATAACAGCAGATGGAACTGAGGTGACATTTTCAGAAATATTGCAGCTTGCAGAGACATATAGTGAGGTTCACTTATACAACAAATAACCACAAGAGCAAAGAATGAAATTTCTCTACATAGATACAACAACCCAAGGCAGTAATGCAAGTCACTAACAGTTCCTCCTTTTGTGAGCTTTGTGATTTTTGAAAAAAAAAAAAATGGGGGGGATACTTCTGCTTCTCATTTCACTGTCTTCATGTCTTTCCCTTTAATACCTTAATACTTACAGTAAAAAAAAAAAGTGTCAGTGTTCGTTTTTCAAATAATACATAGTTTTGAATTGATAGCTTCAATATGGTCCTTGAGAGATAGCCTGAATTTCTTCTTCCTGATTGTCAGGCATATTTGATAAGGTCTCTAGCTATTTATATTCCTAAGAAAAAAAAAAAAAAAAAGGATATTTTGAAGCACAGCATATGGTTTTCAGACAGATCCTATTAATACAGCTTCACAGGATGCTGGTATGCAGCACAAAATTGGGTAATTTCAGGAAGATGCAGAATACATCAGGCCAGGAACAAAATTTCTGTGTTCAAAATAAGAGTTTTCACATAAAAAACTCAAGCAAATATTGTAATATAAAATGACTGTGAATGGGGTAGGATACAAAATTTTGAGTTCTCAACTGAGATATACTCGCTTTCCGCTAGACATATACCGTATCTCTTCTTTCATTAGTCAGAACCTCCCATAAAAAGTCAGTTTTCCCCGTGCTAATGTGATTCTCCTTTTCAGTGTATTCTGTCCTTAAAAGCACATGCTTCATTTTCAGCTGACATAAGCCAAATGTGAAATGCAGAGTTTTCAAGCTAATTTGCCTTCCAAAACGCTTTCACTTTTCATGGCAACTAGAATATTATCCCATTTTAGCCTTTCATAGCCTCCACTGATAGATGCTGATTTGAAGCCAGAAAGTTTTTTATTTCCCTGGCATCTTCACATTTTGGCACTCCTGAATTATCATTTTCTGTCATTCCCCGTTTACTGATATTGAGACACTCAAGAAAAAAAGACTTGCCATGAACATGAAAAACCCACAGGATAGACTCGTAAAATTTATTTCAGTAATACTGAGGGATCTGGTATTTCTGCTGAATTCTTTTAAACCTCTAACCCAGGAATCACTAATTTGGAGAACTCTCACAGTTAACCCTACCACTCAGAACAGTCTGTACAAAATGGTACTTAAGTTTGAACTACATTTCAAGATCTTTAGGTAAACCATTACACATATTCTCAGATCTCACAACATTTAAATACCTATTTTTTATTTAATATCTGGTTTCCAAAGCTTTATAATCATGTTCCATCACATGTATCTTAATCTTTGGATAATTAACGATGACAGAAAAATGATAAGGGAATACACAGGAATTCCTGAGGAAGGCTAAGAGCTACCAGCAGTATTTGATCTTCCAGCAAGACTAGCAACGCTTTTATTTACTTGAACTTCAACAAGGAACCATTAAATCATATTACTGTCTGCTTTCCTTGAAATAAATTGCATGTTTATAGACAGCATCTCAGAAATCTAAACATTATTTATCTAATCATGCAGAAAATGTTAGCTGTAGTATTATTCTGCTCTTTTTAAAACTTCTCCAACATTGACCTCACATTAATATTTTAAGAAAGTGTTTATAAATAAAATAAACACTTTTAAAAATAAATCTTTTCCTGTTTTTATTGAAGAAAATCATGAGTCAAAACAGCAAAACCCTTAACAATGGTGTCTCAAAAGCACCGAGAACTCAGAACAAAGGAATTCAGTGTGTAGAAACTCCTGATGAATCACCAACAAGGCTTTTACAATTCATCTCATTGGTACAGGAAGGAGTCAAGAGACTTTAGGCTTCCCACCACCAGCAGAACACCAATGGGGGACAACATTATTGCATTTCACTAATGTAATTTGTTTTCTGTGTTACATTCTTTAAACTCCTACTCAAGGTCCTGTGTCCCCATAGAAGAATCCATATAGTTGGACAAAAGATGACAATTTCATAATGGCCTTGTTGTTTAATTTTCTAACTTGTCTAGGAAGACAAACCAGGAGTCAATTCACAGGACACCAGTTAACCTAAAGAATACAAACATCAAAACTAGGGGTTCTGGGTTAGACTTTTTGAGATATGAGAGGTGTGAATTCTATTTTTAAGTGGCCTCAACTGTCTTGTATAAGTACGTCTGTCCCATTTACAGTTGGGCTAAAATGTGACTCCTTTAGAGCAGTCTGGTTAGCTGATTCTCTTTTTAAGTAAAGAAGCACATGGCTCGCTCTCCTTTCATCCCCTCGCCCACCGTAATGAGATTTTCCCCATAATATCTGTTAGTTAATCCACTATGATAGTGTGAACATAGGTTTAATGTACCATTGAAGGCAAAGCTGTCCTATAATAACAGAACTTCTCCCAACCCAGACATGTCCTATTTTACTGAAAGCATGGTTTCACTGGAAGGCTTTCAGTAAATGATTACGTTCACAATATGCCTTGTCTGCTCTAGGACACTATCCTTAAATGGCTATATTCATTTGAGAAAGAAAATTCTGGTCTTCACAATCAAAAAAAAAGGAGGAAACCAAACATAGTGCTAGAGATACACTAGGAGGAAAACAATTCACAACTTCAGTATGTTGCTGATGGGGAAATAAGATTCAAGTTTCATCACATACATAGAAACCCTGGTTATGAACAATAGGTAGGCAAAACAAAACAGAACAAAATAAAACCACAACATCCTGACAGTTTGTAAAGAGAATCATGAAAACAAATGAAATCTATCGCTTCATACAGCTACAATTTCAAGAGTACACATGCATATAAAAAATGGGAAACAGTATTCTACGAAGCACTGTTTTTGTTCCTGTGATACTGCTATCTACTCTAAAGTTCAGGGAACCTTACAACAAAGGTGTTTTTGCTATTCTATACCAAATTAATTTAGCATAAGAAGCATACAAAATTTCCCAGCTACTCAACAGGAATTGCCTGCTCATTCCTATGCTACCTCTAATCTCTCCTTTCCAAAGCCTCTGATTCTCCTTCCTTACAGAGTCATAACAGCATCTATATATTTCAGCATGTAAAGAGAAATTGAGCCTACAATTACAAAAGACACACTTAGGATTACTTCCATCAGAGACTAATTTGGGTTTAACACACTTGTGAAAAGACTGCAGCTGAAAATAAGCTGGTAAAAAAAAAGAAGAGTAAGATCCTGAAAGCCATCATGAATGAAGACATACACGTAAACCCATCATTGACATTTTTAATCCCTCTAGGGCATTAAAAAGATAGAGCTAGTTAGGATTAGAAAACGTAGGCCTAATATGACAATGACACTTGAGGGTTTGATTATGACAGTAAGGGTCTCTGCCATCTGCCTACATTCCAAAATATTCTTATTGCAGGACATAACTCTCCACAAAATCTGATCACATATCAAACTTAACAATACAGTTGGAAACACTTCTGGCCTGGATCCATTTTCTCTAACGAAAAGCACCCATAATGGTCACACTCAGACTCATTTGCGGTTTCAGACAAACTGAAGAGTAAAAGAAATCCCATGAAGATCTAATGTTAAGCCTCAATTATAAGAATGGAAACAGAGTGACAAAATAACATGCAAATGCAATCTTTACCTACATTTTTCTAGAATTAAAACTCCTAGCTTTCTCATATCTAAGGTCCAGCAGACATGGACTGGTCACCAGATCTGTGATTTTGTCTGCATAACTATCAGCTTTTTCTGAATCTTGTCCTAAAGCTAGCTCAAAAGCTAGTGACGTACTCCCCATGCTCTGCTGTCCTGCCTTCAAGCATTTCTAGTCTGTGTTCAGTTTTCTATTCTTTACTCTGCTTTTGTCTTGGTGCTCTGCTTTTGAGCCAATATTAACACAGCTTTTTAGATCTACTTCTTTTTATATGAAAGAGGAAGGGGGCGTTGCTTCCTATGTAATAAAAACATAATTTTGATGATGCATATCTCCCGTCTATTGCCTTTGAAGTTGGGTTGCAAGCTGGAAAATGGCAGAGTTTTTGAGCCCTTCTCTTATTACTCTGCCTCCATCATGTTTTTCAATTGCTTCCCAGTTGGCTTTCATACTAATTTAAGAGATCTCCTGACTGCTCAGAATTCTTCAAGACTGTTACACAACAAATTACTCATCATATGAAATATGCATTGCATATCCTTTGTATTGTCGCTCTGTAACCTTGTGACTAGAGTATCACCATTGCTAGTAATAGAATTCATACTGACTCTGAAAGGCCTCGGGACTTGTCAGGCTTTGTCTGAGTATGTCTTGGCTTGCGTAGAAATTTGTTTTAGCTGGTTTAGCTTTAAAAGCCTAGATGCCTACTGCCCACTTATTTTTTTAGTTGTAATTATCTTTGCATAATCACGTGGTATAAACATAATTTTTATACAGCTAATGGTAACAAGCAGTTAAGATTGAACAGAATTAAATACTTATGATCCTGCCATAATTTAAGTCACATGCAAAAAAATAAAGCACAGTGTGACAACAGGAGCTTCAAAAACGGGGACACAAGACGAAGATGAAGCGCAAAGCAGTATGGTCACTATACGATAAGTGAGGGTAGAGGATGACAATGGAGATCTTATGACTATAAGCAACTCCCTCGCCATCAGTTAAAGGCATTGAAAACCAGGAAACTGGGAAAAGTATTTTTCTTAGGGACAGCAAAGGGAACAAATAACTACCTACCATACAGAAAACCTATCACATACATCAAATTCCGACGTAAAGTGAAGTTACAAACCAAGAAAAACGAGGCTGGTTTGAAGTGTGGTGGAAGACCCCTCAGACTCCAGAGGAAGGGAGAAGATACCAACAACACCATGCTTCCCTCGGCAAAAACGAGGAAGAAACCTGCACTATGAACACCATACCCCTCTGGGCACATGACAAGCATGATGACAGCTTGCTTATACCATCACCACCCACCCAAAACTTAAGCCAGCCACCTTAGGGATCACCCACACTGTGGTGATAGAAGCTGAGCATAACACCAAGGAAAGGGGCAGACAGGAGGGAGGATATCTATAAAAATGTTGACGGTATTGTTAAGAAGAATATATGTCAATCATGCTGGCCTGCTACAGACCTCAAAGTTTATTTCCCCTACTGTTCTGCAGACTCAGTTTTGTTGATTTTGAATGGGCTAACTGCAAATACAACTGTTTTTGAAGACTTTATGTGAAATCATTCTCTTGATATCTGACTACAAAATCTTTAGACTGGGGAAGAACTTTGTACTGTTTCTGAAAGATGTATATTTATTAGGCTTTAAACAAAACTGGCAGCTGGACTGGTAAATTTTACCACATAAAATTTAACCAGAATTCAGGTTTTCTATTACAAAGGCTACAGCAGACAGGACTGCTCTTAGCCAATCTTGCTGAACTCTCCCCAAATTGCTACATTGCGTGGAGAAGAAAAGAGGGCCTGGCTGAAAATTAATTTTGAGGCTGTCAATCACAATACTAAATGCTAGCTTGTCAACACCAAGTTTAAGGCTATATTTTGTAAGAGGTTTTCACTAATCATCTGACAGCTGCACAACTAAGTGAAAGGCCCTCTGCCAGCTAAGAACAACCCTGCAGTTACAACCTAAACATAAGTGTGATCCTTCAGAAAGGAAAAGATCATGCAAAAAAGCATAGTCTGGCATACTGGGACTGGGATGTTTTCCTACTCAAAATACAAATTCTTGCCAGAAAAGGTAGCAAGACTTACCCTTTTGTTACTGTATAAGACATAGTAAGAATCACTAACAAACAAGTGACTCGCTTAGAATGGCTACTTACCCGGCCAAAGTCTACACAACCACACAAAATGAGTACGACCATGAACAACCAGCAATTCAGTCCCATGGATAGATAATGGAAATAATAATACCAAGAGACTATCTGAGGACACATACCACAAACTGATGGCTCCAAAGCTGTTTGGAAATACAGAAAACTAGTCACACTTGAAGTAGAGTCTCCCTGCCTCACGATACAAGTCCAGCAGCAATTGCACCTTTTGAACACTCATTTCCATCTGTGTATTTCACATCTCTAAAAGGTGGTCAAAAGTTTGCAGATAATAACTTCCTATGCACAAAGCAAGCAAATTTACCTTCAGTATAATATTTCAGGCAGTCTAAGCCAACTTTCTCTTCAAGAAGCAAAAAATAGTTCCGGTGAAAAGGCTAGGAGTTTCCTCTGGAGGGCCAAAATAGGTCACTTTCTTCCCTATGTACATCTCAGGCTATGATTCAGGGAATTTCTTGGACAGACTCCTGTAGCTAGGAACAACGTCTGTAAATAGGAGCCGGTATGACAACTGCTCATCTTGAAATCAGGCATATGAAACCAGGCAACTGCTAAAATATGGTGCAATAAGCGTTATTCTTCATCAGCTCAGCTGCAGGAGACCAGATATGCACAAGAAAGCACATCACAATACAAAGACACAGAGGTGAGGCAGCAGCAGTAGCTTGTCACCATGAGCAGAACAACCTGCTCATGCAAAATTCCAGAATTTATGGGGGCACAAACACTGTTATAAAATACAGTCCCCTCCCAGCAACAGGAAGAACTGAAGCTAAACATTTTTACCATTGTTCATTAAGGAGCTGGAGAAAACTGCATCGAATTAAGAAAAAAGAAAAAATCCCATCATCCCTCCTTCAGGGTATTCTTCCCTTCAGTTGCTGCTGCAACTGAACCTCACATGGATGTACCCAATCCAGCCTAAAGTTAAATTGCTAACAAGATCTCCACGGTAACACACAGCTCAGCCTTTGCAAACCATCTCCACAGCTAATAAATTGGTTACATAAAACTTGGATAGGTTTTGCACCTGCATTGCTCTGTGCGTGAGTATGGTGACGCTGCTTGCAGGGCCCAAACTAAAGCTAGTGCAAGCCAAGCAACTTTTTAGACACTTATTAGAATAAAACCAGGAGAATTTAGATGATGATAAACCATAAGAAACAACTTGTCAATGTATTTTTGCATAACTTTTTTGTTTGTTTTTGGTGCTGCCATGCAGCTCTGCTGTCCTGTGAAACTGGTGGGACTGCAGACACAAGCTGTGGGAGAGAATGAAGTCTTGCCTCACTGTGTGTTTTCCCTCTGCTTGCAGATTGTATCGGAAATCAATCCAAGATTGGTGTATGTCTTCAAGTTATTCAAACTGCCATTTCCAGTTAAAACTTCTTTTCCCTGCATCATAAATGCAGTAACCAGATGCTGCAAATGTGGTAGCCTCACATGCTACAGGACCACCCAGTTTCCTGCTGCACCTCCCACATCCTCCTGTATCTTGGGCATTTGCAAGCTCTCATAACATTTTCTTACACTTTGAGACCTCATGCAACAGAAGCCACTGCCTGGCCCCAGCAACGAGCTTCATCTTCATCTGGAGAACAAGGTCACAGAAAAATCAAGAAATGCGTCACTATCCTGGAAACTTTGCCATACTCAGAGGATAAAAGATTTATTTTTCCAGATACAGACACGTTATAACTGCAGTTCCTCTCTCATTGTGTCATTTGCTTAACACACATGCTCCTTACCTAAGCCAACACATCAGTCTCCTGTGTCAGCTGGAAGAAGTGTGAGTGCTGCACTTTGGATAACCATCTAAATGTTTTATTAATAAACGCTAATGTTTTATGATATTCTACACAGATACAGATCCTCTTGTAAAAAAGAGCTATTTAATTTGTATGCAATAAGCAGATTAATCATAATTCCAAAGTCACTTTAGAACATAGTATTTTCCAGATAAGAATTCTAACAGTTATACTGCAAATATCACTTGAAAAACACTGGGTTGTGTCCCCTCAGAAGAGTGTGAGTGCTACAGATGCACAGAAGCATCCTCCACTTTAAAGATGGCACATTCCTAAATGACTAGAGGGTCACAGAAAGCATATTTAACTTCCTAAGGAGAAGCTACTTGTAGGAGTTGATTTTTTACACTGAAGAGCTACATTTCTTGCCTTCTTGTCTAGCAAAAGCAGTACAATTTGCTTCAAACGCCCATGAGATTAATTCAGCCTTCCATAGTTTCTTAAGGAAATTTACCTTAGGCACTATTACCCCTCATGTCTTCTTTCAGTTATGGTTATTTTTTTAAGGTAATACAACAGAACCTACAGTGAAAGAACTGAGATTTGAAAGCAATCAGTACAGCCACAGCTTGTCAGTTAGCAGGTCTTCAGAAAATCATTAATCTGAAATTATTTTAACTTTTGCATTTCACCTTTGCATGGAAAACTATTATTTTGGAGGAAAAAAACCCCAAATTATTAGCTATTTAATACATGACAAGTTGAATGCACTGTAAATAAGTACAACGTTAGAATCAAATGAATCTCTCTAAGGGAGTTTGGAGAATAAAAAAAGAGAAGGAAAACAATGCCCAATATTTACCTGTTTGCCTAGCTAAATCTACTTTTTTTTTTTTTTGGTAGGAAGGTGGGCATGCTTATTGTTTTAGATGATAAACACTACTCATTAATTAATCTGCAAGATGTGGTGTCAATAATAGTGCTTGGCTTCAGAGCCAAATGAAATTTGTAATTTTCCCTTTTTCTGAAATTATGAAAATTGTGAACAAGTTTTCAATCCATCTCGGAAAAACCATAGTTTCTTCTAGTTTCTTGGAAACTAATTTATGTATTTTTGTAAAACTATCGAGCCATTTTAGTACAATGGTTCAAACACAAGACAGAGTAAAGGCATGAAGCTGAAAAACTGGAGCCAAACCTCTTAACTACCTGGCTGAGAGCCTAGAAACTCTCCAACTTTATTGTAGGCATCTTGGTCTGATCCTAATAGTCCACAGACTAAGAACGCAATCTGATACAGCAGAAGTTATTGGACAGCTCTTGCTCAGGTACCACCATCAACACCAGGTTGCTAAACGTGCTGGTGACAGCTTCTACTTTATGTTAAAATAAGTTCTGAAGGATTACATTTCAAATTGGATACAGGGATACTGGTTGTACAGAAAACTATTTTCCATCAGGAAAACCTAGGGTCTACTTCTATGGTTCTGTGTCCATCTTGATGGTGAAACAGTAACATATAAAGTGAGTATTTTAACAACCAGCTGGATCCTTACTTAAAGAGCTCAAGTTAGCCATGAAACATCAGACTTGTGTAGCTGAATTTACGTGTAATTATGCAGTATTCATGACTTCTCTATGGGCATAAGGACGCTAAGGTGTTTGATGCCTGGCCTGTAATTTCTTATTCTGGTTTGGATTTGGTTTGGTTTGATTTTTTTCATCCTTGACAGAAAACATCACCACTTTCACCTTCAAAAAATTCTCAACATGAATTGAAGTGACAAAATAAAGAATATGACAGCTAGCTTGGTCCATAATAGTTACTGCCAAAAATGGTGGATAATCATATCCAGGGTCTTTCAAAAAGATGGACCAAATTTGAGACCACTGTACCTCTGCAATCACGAACCGCCCATGAATGCAACTCTTACCACATGAAAGGGCAGGCCATAGAGTTTCAAATGACCACTGCTAGATAACTCATTAAACCATTTGTAAATGTTTGTGTAATCGTATCATGTTGCCATTGTGAAATACACTGCTTTGAAACTGGGTCCAGCTCTTTGAACTGCCCTGTATAATGCACAACTTCTTTCTGCTGAGAAAAGTTGACCCCAGTGTCTTGTCTATCATGAAATATAACCTAATCTTTCTTGACTGGAAATAAATATTATAGCAACATGCATTTGTCTATTGCATTTTGCTGCATTTTCTTTTATTCTCCTTCTGTAAGGCTGCCGCTGCAAACATGCTGCTAGTAGCAAACAAGTGGCAGCAAATAGGAAGCAGAGGAACATGGAAGAATGAAGAACTGTATGTCCTAGCATGAGTATGTGAATCCCAGGTCACTGTAGGTGAGTATGTTCAATCTGCTGAGTTGGTTGATGCTTAAAAGTATGGTCAGGGCAGTCTTTTATGGCACACTAGAAACTTGTTAAACTGGATAATTTAGGTAGCATGATAGTAACAGATGAGATTATTAGCATGTCTGGAAATCGTTGCACAAGGATAGAGCATGTTCAAGAAGGAAAAGCAGGAAACAAGAAGGAAAAGCAACAAGGCATCACCTTACACTACCCAAATCTCTGGACAGAAGAAAAAGAGCGCTGTACAGCAGTGACTTGAAGACAGCACAACAAGTAGGGAGCCATCACAGGAAAGGCTTTTCTTGAACCACACGTAGAATCGTCTGGACTGTGGGACTTGATTTTAATAATTTAATAACATCTTTCCAAAAAGAATATGACAGTGCAAAATGCATAACCAGCATTTTCCTGGAAATTTTTGATAGCAAAGACTTAAAAAAAAGCTACAACTGCTTTGCTAGGTTTAACTCTGAACAGAAGGGAGGAGCTGGTCGAAACATAAATGGCATCTCACACAACAGGGAACATGTTATCCTTAGGACAAGGATAACACCTGAGAAACCTGACGAAACTTTGAAACTAGACCTGTTTAGAGCAGGAGGTTAGACCGAATGGCCTCTTCAGACCTTTC
The DNA here is from genome assembly GCF_036013445.1 of Caloenas nicobarica. NCBI lineage: Eukaryota > Metazoa > Chordata > Aves > Columbiformes > Columbidae > Caloenas > Caloenas nicobarica. Next base: position 34,113,577 of record NC_088284.1, read on the forward strand.
AGAGCTTTCGTTTGTTTGTTTTCATAGTTGTTTGTTTGGAGGTGTGAGGTTTTTTTCCAGAGAGGAATTAAGCATAAAGACAATAATCTTGGGCAAATAAACTTCTGTAAACTCTAAGAATTGATAAGCAAGATCCTATGGGAAGAACAGATTAAAGAAAAAAAGATATTCTTAATTTGTTAAACAATATGAAAGCTACAAGTACAATGTATCCAAATGCAAGAAAACAATTTATAAAGGGAAATCAAATGGGCTAGAACATGATTATCTCATTCAGCTGAAACTCAAAAAAGTCCTGTTAAAAGGTGAACAATAGATCAAACTATTATGGATAAGTATGAAAGAATGTGAACACTAACATACAGAAGACCAAGGAAATAGTGTATCAGTGAATAACAAAAAAATTAGAAGCATGTGACCCTGAGAGGGCTAACATACTTCATTCTTAATAAGTGTAATTAAATAAACAAAATAAAAAGTAATAAGAATCCAATTTAGACTAGCTGGAGAGTCTGGAGTCTATTTAGCTAAACTACAGGTTTTTGAGTTACCTGGGCCTGAAGAAAAATCAGTCTAGAACATCTAAGGAATTGCCAGCAGTAATGGCATAGCCTTTTAATAACTGTTTTGAAAACTTGTGATCCATGATGACTGGAAGGGGACAAAAATAATACTTACCTTTATAAATGTACAGAACTGCAATCCAAGGAATTACCAAAAACCCTTCGATTCCTAAAAAACTACTGGAAAAAACAGCCAGACCAACTACTTGTAAATGCAGACAAAACAAGAGGGAGATGATGAGTAATAGCCAATGCTGGTTGTCAAGAACAAACCATGTCAAAAGAAATCTAATTTGTTTCTGTGACAGGGTACCAGGTATAATGGATGGGAAAGATGCAAGCATGCAATAACTCTTGGCTTCTTCCTCATGTGTCATCGTCCTAAACTAGTTAGGAGAATACAGTCTGCAACAGATGCAGCTAAGTTTTATTACTCTTTTTTCCCCTCACATGTCTATGTGGGTCTAGACTAATAAAGGAACACAAAAATAAACTTTTCACTAACCAAAGAGAAGGGAGACTAGGATATCTCAGAAAAATCCAGATAATGTCTATTGCATGACACTGCCACAGGTGTTGCAAGAACACCCAGTGGTACAGAATTTGTGCATGGTTTTTTCCTGCACAATGCATCAAGGTCATGAATACCCACTTGATACTGATCCTGTAAGCCTCTGAGTTATGCCTATGCTCTTTTCCCCATTATTCTAGGAAGTCTTCAATGAATGCCTCCCATTTCAGAAGCTGGAGCCCAAAGTAAAAGGTATAAGACATGAAGAAATGCCATGTCAGAAATAATGCCACAATCCTAGTGCCTTACAAAATCCTTCCCACTCACCCCTGCCGCCCCACAAGATGAAGTGTAGGATAAGTCTGAACACCAGACAGTTCTGGGAAAATGATCCTTGCATCCTGGGAAGCTTGCCTGCAGGTATTTGCAGACTCCAAAACTATCTCGTAGAGGGATCCCATCAAACTGACAGCAAAACTCTCTGGATCACAGCAACAAAATAGCATGTGCCAATGGGTCATTGTCCAACTGGAAAAATTGACCAAATGGGATTGTTCATGTGTGTAGTTTAGGTCTGCTGCTACTCAGCATTTTTACTAACAACTTAGAGAAAGGGAGAGCATCCTTGTTAAATCTGCAGACACTAGCAACTTGGTTTTTTTTGTAGGAGAGGATTAGAATTCAGAACACAAGCTTGAGATGTGATCTGAAATAGATAGGATGCAAGCCAACTACGTGCTGCCTCTAGATAAGAATATAATCAGCTGGACAAATACAAGATTGGGAAGAACCAACTAAATCTGAAGAAAGGATCTTGGATCTGCAGTAAATCATATATTAGTCATCGAAGCAATTTTTTTACAAAAACAAACAAACAACAACCCACAATCAAAAAAACACAAACCTCTCCAAAATCCCTAACATATCAGAAATAGGTTACAACAATAAGTATCTCCAGTAACAATGCAAAAGACTTCATCAAAGCTACAGAAACTTAATGAATTCAACTTTTTTTTTTTTTTTTAATTCTTTCCCAGTTTCTAATGCTAGCCAGGTTACAAATACCTATAAAAAGCTCCACCTTCAGAGGACTCCCCTTCACAAGTACCAGCTCCCCATCCCACCCCTCCCCTTCTCAAAAAACAATCCTTCAGCAATTATAATACATTGAAGTGGACAGGAGATTTAGCAAAACAATAAATATTTGTATTTCACAGAAGGCATCATTGGACCAAACCAGGACTCAATGAAGTGTAGAGCTACTATAAAATTTAAGCAGTAATATGTTCCCTCTTTATCTATGAAAAGTATGTATAATTTTTTAAAATTTCTTTTTCTATAATAAGATAAAGAAGATGCTTATGGCAATCTCCAGATATTCACAGGAACAGTAACCTCAGTTACCTCACAGCCTAGCCAACTTTTAGGTGCAACAAGCTTTCATCAATGTTTAAAGATACTACAGCATTAAATAATACAAGAAACTTTGACACATAGCCATGCTGTATCAGAGAAAAATTTTTTTCCACTGTATATTCACCACTACTGATGTATAATAAGTCATACTAACTAAAATAGCTCCCTGTGATACTGTGATATGCTGTCTTTTGCTGAGATTACCCAACCCGGGCAGACAGATTAAAGATTTAAAATCATTTCTGAATTAATCCTCAGAAATTCCTGTTCCTGAAAACACCTCGCAGACCCTAGAATCCTGTTACAAATTTCAAGCCAAGAGAAATATTAACATTTTATCTTATCTGACCTTGTTAAGCACAGATTTACACTGTCTATATCCAGAGGGCTTTAGAAGATTCAGTGAAAAAAATAATTTCAAAACAATCCAGGACACTCTTGGCTAAATTCAGAGACTGTAAAAGATGGAGCACCAGATGTGAAGCTGGCCAGATGGGTAGAAAGAGCTTACTTAGAAGGTCACAGGATATACAGGATCACAGCAGGTCATCTGAAAGAGTTCACAATGAAAAGGTGGAAGTGTGCTGCAGAGACTGAAACAATAAAATAAGACCTATTCTTCATTTGGCTGACTTTGTTGAAGTCTAACTTGAAACAAAAGGGGATACGAGCCTCCGTTGGAACATGGGAGCGCCATGAGCTGCTATGCAGCTGGAATTCCCCATCAGTGTCAAAAACCACCACCTGACTCATATTACGCTTAGTTCAGACAATGGCTTAGCAGACATAGAGAAGAATTTTTGTCACCAGGTAGCCCCACAGAGAGCACAATCATTGTCCTTTGTCCAACACTCCTGTGCACACAAAGAAGTGAGGGGTCTGATGTCAGAACTGATTAATATACACCAGCAGAAGGTCTATGTTATGGGTTCCTCCTTCCAGAAATCAAAGTGAAATTCAGAGACCACACCTGCAACTCAACTTTCTGTTCTTGTTACTGACGTTGTGCTTAATAATTCCACGGGAAGTAGGGCATAACATTTGAGATGCTGCTACTTCTCTCCATTCCTGTCCCAAATCTAGAACAGGAAAAGAAAGAAGTTGAGATTTTGTAGGTAAGAAGCTAATTTTACTTAGGCATTCACATCAGCTATAATTTTGTTTGAGTAAAAGAAGTGAATCGATGGAAAGGCACATTCTCATGTCAGCATCTCACAAACAGAACTCTGCTTCCTTGCATGTATGTATACACAACCTCCACAATGACACTAGGAGAATATTACATTTTCAAAGCCAGGAAAGACTCATATCCTTAAAAAAAAAAAAAAAAATCCATATAACTTCTGAGATTTGCAGAGAGAAGAAGAATTATTCCCAGAGCAGAGGCACATCTATCAAACTTAAAAACTAAAATCAAGCTTATTTAAACAATTTTTAAAAATCCTATATGATTATTCTTTCTAATGTCCATACACTATTCTTCATTTGTTCTTTTCTTGATTTGTTACTGTTTTTAATTAGCAAGATGGGAAAAAACACATGGAAATCAATGATAAAAAGAGAGTTGACCTCTTCATAGGCTGCAGTCAGCTCGCGACATTTTGCTATATAAATCTGCTAAAGAAAACATTTTTTTTAAATCAGTGAGCAATAAAACAGGCACAGGGAGGGATCAAAATCAAGCATTTAGTGGAGATATATTCTCTGGTGTGGCTGTTTACATACTACATATTATGTTAAAAGATTTAAGAAAATCTACAGTTAACAACAATCTAATATAGCAAAAAGGAAGGAAAAAATTGCTGTATTCCATCTTAGAAAAGAAATACGGCACTTCCGCCACAGCAGTAAAATTTCAAAAGTGAGATGAGTGTCAGAATAGGATCTAATTCAGAACAATGTCTCTTGCATTTCATTACCTGTGAAATGTACATGACTGACAGACCCAGAAACAATATTGTATTTCTGCCCAATACAGGTTTGACACAGATAGAAAGATGTGCCCTAGAAATTTCACTGCCAATGTACTGCAAGTCCTTACCTATGGAGAGGCTAGTAAAGTCTTTAATCTGCAATTCTTTGTTATCATCATTAAAATTGCCAAAAGGGGAACAAATTTGTACCAAAAAAAAGGACCAAATTCTTGGATATGGCCATCTGTCAACAATAAATTAAGCAAAACTCATCAGGCTGTTTCACTTAAGCACCAGATAACAGTTTCCAATCAGCATTAATCTAGACATCACCCAAACAACCAATCCTTTATGCTGAATGATCAGACACTAAACCCAGTAACATTGTAATCTCTATCATCTTCTTTCTGATTTTCTGCTGCATGGTTTTCTTTTTTTTCTTTTCTACAGGTCTCTTTCCTACCAGTCTTGCATATTCCCAGTGCAGTACACCGAACAAACAGAAAAAGAGATCAGAATATTCAAGAACAGTTTTCCAAAGATGTTGCAAGATGTCCCTGCAAACAATACTGCAGGGAACAAGTGCTCTATACATCAGAGATGTAGAGAAATAGTAACCCACTTAAAATGCCACAAAGAAGGCTCCATTAAGGAAACCTTTGTAATGGTAAGGACAATGGAACATTGAACCATATCAACTGGGAATTTTGTGTAATCTACATCACCTGAGATATTGATAGAAGACATTATTTTAATCCAGCCTTAGAACTGTAAAGGATCATCTCTTAATTTCCCTTTTGATTTCAGGATAGGAAAGCAAAATTATTTAATTACTTGGGCAGAATGGATCTAAGAAAATCAGTTTAGAGTAGAAAAAAGTTCTTTAAAAAAAAAGCCTACGATTTTGCATCTTACTACTTGTGCTACACATTTTAACATTTTGTGAGTACATGTTGTAATGTTATAACAGGTGCACGTCACAAACTTGAGCACACCTAGTTTTGGTAAATACAGTTTGATATTGACAAATACACAGACTTGCAACATCTTAAAGGTACTACGAAAAAGGAAGAAGAAAAAGAAGCACGCTAACAGATGTTTAACAATACATAAACAAATGCTTTGCCTTTTCAATGATCCTTAAACATCAACGGACATGCAACACACTGGAGTGTTATATTACTATCACATATCACCACTTAAGCCAAAATTCTTAAGCTTTCTCCAGTCTTACTCTTTCAGGCACTAACGCATAAAAGATGCAATACGCTAGGCAGACAGACAGCTGTATAGCTGTAATATTGTCTATTCCCAGCACTGGAGTACTGCAGATTAGTCTCAACCATTTGTCATGTAATCCTGCAGACTAAAACATGAGACATATTTCCTCATCTACCAGTTTTTCACCTACTTTCCTCCCAACATCTCCAATAAACCTACCACAAATCCCTAGTACCATTTGGGGTTGAGGTTTTTGCACTGAACATTGCTCAGCACCTGACAGCAAGCTGCTTTCCTGACAACCAGCACTATCTGGCCTCTAGCTCAAAGGCCAGGGGAGAGTGGTGATTTAAACAAAGAATGGCACAAATGTCTCATCAGAGGCTGGTCAGCTATCTGTGCTAAGAAATTTTACATCAAGTATGAACATGAGCAGCCAGCATTGAGAATATCTGCAATAACTGAGAGGTAACAACAAATGGAGGCTAAAGCCTGCTGTGGTTTCCCTTGTCTGCAGCCTTTCCATTCTTTCTTCCTTTCACAGTGTTCCAAAATAAAACCTCCCACTAGCAGAAAGCAATTATCACTGTTATTTTTAGATGCCACCTCCCATACACTTCCTGACATTTTCTGTAACAAAGTGGTGTCTCTGCTCTTTATGAAAGGAAGCACTCGCACTGGGAAGGAGTTGGACACCCAACCTGTGATCAGATGCAAGATTAAAACACACAGCATTAAAAGCATTTTGTCCTGACCATTTCAGATGCACATGTCCCGTCTGTTGACTATTGCAATTCCTAGTTAAATGTACCTAAATCTCCTGAATTGTTACACAAGAAGCTTAAGTACTCAGATCTGTGGTTTCTTCTGTGTTGCAGCAGCTTATCTACCCTGCGTAGCAGTGCAGAGCACAAAGATCCTGAGGCTACTTGCACACATACAAGCCCTGCTTCTTCACACAAAATGACAAAAGCTGAGATCAAGGCTTACACTGCAGCAACCGTCAGATGAACACAAATTGTTTCCAGACCTCATACAGCATCCATAGTGCACGCGGGTCTCTACATCTGTGACATCTTTAGTGGTTACAAGCATACTCATTGAAGTTGTGTCTATACCACATCTGTGAAGATCAATGCTCGCATGCACAGGCAGAACATCTCAAGAGACAATAAAATGTAAAAAATAACTTAAATTTTAATTTAAAAATCACAAACAGTGGAACATGTTCAGATGAGCATACCACCAAACAGAAAATGAAGAAGCGAGAACTTTACAGCCAGTACCAAATTTACTGTCAACCAAGCTGCCTTTTCAAAATATAGTCTGTGACACCATTTTTTCCCCTTCCATCATCAGTCAAATGACAGATAACACCAATGTGCTTTGAACAGGACCAAGTTAATAAAAATGTTAATCAAAAGCACCGAAGAACAATAAAAGTGAATCATAGCATCATGCATACAGAAAGAAATACAGATTAGTGCACATAAATCTCTCCCCAACTTTTCATACATCAAATTGAGAATCTTAAATTATCTTCCAAATATTAACTATTTTCCATCTATGAAAACAGAAGCCTAAATGCTAGATAATGTTCTCCCTATATATTTTACTGTAATAGAATTTGACTCATTTTGACTTCCAGTGTTAAACTGAGCAAGATAAGAAACATTTTTAATTCTTCATCTTTAAGTCTTATTCAATACAGACTCCAAGGATGCCCATAGGTGTCTAAGGGTTTACTTATCAAGGACAATTTGCTCAGTCAGGTTGAAGTATGGCAGTGACAGACAGCAGTTTTCCCTCCTGTGCTAAAAATAAAGAGCCAAACCCCTTCTGTCCCAGCTTAGGCAAGCAGATTCTCTCCTCAGCTTTCTTTTCTTCTCAGCCAAGCTTCCTTCAGCTGTTTCAATCTTTAACCAGTCTAGCGGGAAGAGTAAATACGTCCACTGGTGTAGATAACTAACATGGCATCTATATTGTTCCAGCTAAAGCCACACCTCAGACGCGTGCCCTATATGCATTTTTTTCTAGCTGTTCCACTTTTAGAACTAGAAAGGACTTTAATGAAGCACCAGCAAATACCCTGACACTCACATTGTCATTGCCCTTTAATATTTATTCTTCACAATTTATATCCTTATGTACTCTGCTGCTGAACACACAGACTGAAAGCTGGTAAGAACGGCTACAAATGACCCACAATTTTTGAAAATGGCTGTGAAATGTGGGTAAGATCACGTATTCCACAAGTTGTGCCCATTATCACACTCCAGCAGTTTATAAAGATGAGAAATTCCCTCCCTTCATTAACTTTGTGAAAGTTGTTAGCTTGATTTCCAGGACTGAGGGGATAAGGAAAGGATTAAATATGCTTCTTTTGAATTAAATTTATACTTCTCAGCAAATGCAAAAAGAAGTATCTGTTTCAACAACCTTGCATTATCAAGAAAATTAAGGTTTCCAAGAGAAAGGGAGTGTCTCAGAGAAAACAGCTAGGAAAATACGAGAGTCCTTTTTGAACAGTGTTAAACAAATGATGGGAACACTTTTGTTTCACTTTTTGTAAAGTTGAACTCCATATATGAAGCAGAGAGCCTGAATGTCCAGCACAGACTTGATTTCCCTCTAGATATGGGCCATTCACTGGCAAAAATGATATCGCTAAGGACAAAATAAAAACTAATTAGGATACCCTAGCAAAAATGTAAAAAACCAGCCCAAGAAAACTTATTTCTAACTTGCTTATCCAATTTATGATTTACACTAGTATCATCTTGTCAATGTCATGATTGTTTTGACTGCCCTTTGTTGGCATTCTGTTTTGGTGTCTGTTCATAGAAGAGCTGTATTTTGGACCAGTTCTTCTCAAATCCATGCCTGCTTCCTGTGACCACCTGATGGAGCTGCAGTTCAGCTGATTTTCTGCTAGGGATGCAGTATCAGTTTGGGTCTGGTCAGCAACTCACATACATACTGGTTTTATCCATATTTCACTCCTGTATGGGGGAGAGACCCTGAATGAGTGAGGCCTCCAATAAGTTTGTAAGATCTTTTCAACACTGTTCTAAAAGAAAGGGCAGTTCCAAATTTTATCAGAAAACCATATTTTCTACCTGCATGAAGAATAAGACTTATATTGTCAGATTTCTCTTGTGCACACTTTTCCAATTTCATATTAAAGCTTTCACATGATACCAAATCCTCATTCAATTTCTAGCTAGTTTGCTTAGAAAAATCTGATCATCATCCTACAAATGTCTTGCAATTTACTATAATTTCAACAGGAATTCTTCAGAGGAATGACCTGAAACAGATCCAAATTGACCTGAAATAGAACAAATTACCATACCTTTTCGGTTAAGATTAGAAGATGTACCTATCTTTGAGTCTCTAGCTGAAGAATCAGACAACACAGCGTGATTGCTAACCTCAGATCGATATTCATAATTCATTAGTAAAATACAATGCACTAATTTCTTTTTGAAAAACACTTAATCTTCTACATAGATATATGTATACCTGTAGAAGAAAAACATGAAGAAATTACCTCAGTTATTACCAATGAATGCCTTGTTACTGCAGCTGAATTCCTTTCAGTTGTGTCCCAAGTGAACTATGGTTCTTAAAATGTAGCAAGCACATGGCTTGGTTCTGATATCAGTGTACTATTTTTAAAATTCCAAATTACTTTCAACCAGAAAATATGTAGTTACTCTTTTATTCCACAATATTTCTTAAAAAGATAATCTTTGGTTTGTAGGCTATCAAAGCCTAATATCAAATTACAGGAGTAGTAGACTGTTGGAATTAAATAAATTGACTGTTGGAATTAAATAAATTGTTCCATTTTACTTTAATGCCCTCCGTACTTGTACTAAAACCCAGAGGCTCCTTGAGGAAGCAGCAATTAAAAAAATCTACAGTAAACTCATAGAATTCAGTTAAAGCTGAAAAGATACAACTCAGCAACATTTCTTTAAAGGTTCATTGCATTTGTTCACTGACAAGCACAAAACGCTCATTCACTTATTCTAACAGAAAAGGTTCTCCACTCTCACTTAGTTCTTTTTTTTTTAAAAAAAAAAAAAGGCAGCTCATGTTTTAACCATTTTAAAATAACAATTTTGCACATTTTATGAGGATTTGAAGTTTGCAAAAACAAGTCAAGGGGGTTTGTTTACTTTAAAACACCTACATCACTAGTGCTAAATTCTATCAACCACATTAGTCATCTCTCAAAAGTGCCCTTTCTTCAATAAATCAGAGTGATAGTTTCACTCCACTGTAAAGACAAAAAAAATTCACCACCTCTGTTCCCTTTAGGTGCCTCTCAACAGGATTTTTTCCCTTCAAGCATTATGGTCATACGTAACATTTATAATGACTTTAAATCATCCCTCCTGAAGCTTGAAAGATCTGTTTGTCCTTTGTCCATATCTGCTAGAGCACATGAGCTGATTGGCATGATCATCAAGTTCACAGAGTGAAACAACAGCCCAAGACCCTACTCCATCACAGCAAACTCCCCACAAACTCTGTTAAAAAGCCCATTACGATGCTAGCTCTCATGTGCTGACAGTCCATTTTCCAGCTTCTTGTCCACCAGCTGAGAGAATGGAAAATAACAGCCTTCTCCACTGGCTGAAACAGAGCAGGACTGCCTGGTGACACCCATGGTCTGTGCTGTGTGGGATCCTCAAGTGAGTCACCGGGACACATACTGTTATCAGATAATGTGGGATGTTTAAGTCTTGCAATCTATTTAATGAAGCACAAGCATCTACTTTCTTATTTTAGAAAAAAATCAATTATGCTTGAGATAGATTTCACTGTGGTCAGAAGAAGTCAGACTCTAACTTCAGTGGCAATCCTACTTTGCAAGTTTTGCCATCTTCTGAAGTTTCATTAGGATGGAGAGTTGCTTATTGGCCTTCAATCCAGTTCTGGTGGCTCAAGTATAGGAGAAACAGTTATTTAAAACCTGTCTCCTACAAACTACATTTCCTCCTTGCCAGCAGTGCTTTGTGTCCATGAGGCCATGCCCTGTTGTTACATGAGAAAAAACAGGCTATCCTTCCTGTTGCCTCTGCATCACAAATAACACTAAGAGGAGCCTAAAAGAGAAGGGCATTCACCAGTACTGAGATTCACGTCTGCAGGCTAAGATTAGGATCTATTACTACCTTAGTTGCACACTGAGAATTCCAAGCTTTTGGAAGAAGTGCAGTATTTCTACGCCTGGCTGCAGCTATGAATTTCAAAGCCCATATCCTGTGCCTGGTTTTGATTTTGTTTTGAAGATGTTTTATATCCTACATACAACAAGACTCTTGAAATCAGGAAATTAATGAGTCTGTGTTTAGTGTTCATGCATTTAATCTCTGCTAACCTCCTTTTAATTATGCCCATCACCTATTTGCTGGCAATGATCAATCTGAAAGTGCAATCTAGAGGAGTATAAACAGCAATCAGCTAACACAGTATTGCATTACATGCTCTACATCTTCTGCCAGTGATATTTGCAAGTCAAGAAACCCTTAAATCATCAACTTTCTTGTTTCTGAGAAATATGACATCTGTTAGAGCATCTGTTCATACTAGGGCTGTATCAGCTAAGTATGTGGAAGCTGAAAAGGTTCTCAAAGCAATTTACGTTGCTTTACATTTTCTCCTGGGCAGTGGATCAGTTCTCCTACTCAAAAACAAATTCTCTATGGTGAAATGAAGAAGTTCCTGAACAGGGGAAGAAGGGGTTGAGTTAAATTACTGTAGACTTTCAGATTTGCTTTCCCAGTCCCTTGTATATTATGTAGACACAGTAACTTTGTTAGGACTGCACTAGAGTCTGAGTTCAACAGTATATTTGAATTCCTGGCTTCTGAGAACATACTTCTCAGCTCTTGCACTCAAATATCTGATGCTGTTATTAATTTCTGGGAGCACCATAGAGGGGAAAAAATTAGTGAGCCTGTCTGCCATTCGGAGTAGAATTTGGACCATCTGAGGAGTTTGTCTATTTCATGGGAAGGAGACAGCTAGGAGCAGAACTGAGACATGTGAAATCTAGCTAAATCCTCACTTTGCAAGAGTCATCTTTTCTAGGTCATCAAAAACCCAAGAACAGCGTAGTGACTTCACTGAGCTTCAGATCACCCACCTTTATTTCTCCAACACCAAAATATGAGTACATATTTCATACTACAGAAGTTGCTGTGGAAATAAGTAAACTGGTAAGTAATTCCTTAAAAATAAAGAGGGGAGGTAAATAGCAACTTACATTATAAGTTTATTACTGTGTTCAGCAACACAAATCATCTTAGCACCACTCAGGGGCTTTCATAAGAAATATCTGGAAGTGTAACAACAGTCTGTCAGTTCAGATATTCAGAAAGGAATTGGAAGATGCTCATTCTTTTTCCTTCCCCACCACATGCGCTCAATGGCCAGAGCAGCCTGTCCCATGCACGTAGGGGTCCTTCGCTGGGGTAACGGTTCCAGGAGCAGCATGCACCCTATTCCCACTCCGCTGGGGCATTAAAACATGGTCAGCATGCTCATGGTGACCTCAAAAAACAGAAGTATTCCTGAATCACACTGATTAGTCATATATGTACATCTTGATCCAGATGCTGATTTAGATGCCAATCCACGGCAAAACTCAAGCTCAACCAGCTACAGACAACGTCTACACCACATCTGAAAACTCACAGATGTTTTTTTTCAGACACAGAAGCTATTCAGAAGCCCAGGTACTACAAAGTCATGTAAAATCCCAGAATCAGCAGATGCCCATAAAACATGTAAACCACAGTTTTGCCTTTTATGGCTTCAGATGGTGGCATATAAAACACATATAAAACACTGAAATGCCTGCCTCCAACTTACCATTTATATCAAGCAGCTTCCTACTTTCCCATAACTAGTGAATAGTCAAAACCTCCCACTACATCTTCTCTAAATCTCTGTGTCTACTATACTAAAACATTTCTCAGGCTTTGCTGTCTGTGACAGATGCTCTCCGGATTTCAGTTGTGAAGTTTGTTTTACATAGGGATCACAAAACTTTGCTCGAAGTACATGATAAAGATAAGCCCATAAACAGAGATTTAATCAATCCATCTGATTTTCTTTTTCAAGTGTTTATTTGTTTTTAAACTGCCCAAGAAACTCAAGTCTTAAGACTGAAATTGTCACAACATTACCTTAAAAAAGCCATGTATGTTGATGCAAGCCTGACATTTTCAAATAACTCAGCAACTATCTCCTACTGTGTCACTTAGTGCAACCATTATTTTAAATATATTTTGAGTTTTGTATTTACAACAGATGATGATCACAAATGGCAGCACTTAGATTTTTTTTCCCAAACAGCATCTATAATCAGTTACATAGATGTCAATATATTATCTAACTTAAAAGTGTGATCTGTTAAATGGTCAAATGGTTAAACCACGCACCTTCAACATCTAGCTTCTCTAAACTTACAGGGATTACAAATACTTTCACATGGGCCTCCTTGCATTTTATTGTGCTTAGGTACTGCAACAGTTTCAGATAATCATAATAGGTGTTTGCCAATTACTTTTGTTAGTCTATCAATCAATATGAAAGCCTTATTTCTTGCAAAATAAAATAAATTTCTTAATAGATCATATTAACTTATTTAATGGTAGCAAAATATGTAACAGATTATTTATCTGGGATTTTTTTCAGTTACTTACAGAGGCTTTGCTTATAGACAGTATCATCCTGTTAAACTTTCTCCCCTATGGACACAAAACATATCCTTAGCAGAAACTGACAAAATAAAATCTATCTGCAGTCCACTAACATGATGGATCAACTACTTTTCCCTCATACCAATGTGCATAAGATCTTAGGGACACTTAAACCATGGATTACTGTCATAACAGACTATGCCAGCTTGTGTCAATTCCTGCTTATGTTGCTTTAATCAGGATTACCAACACAGGAAAAGCATCAGAGCCTCAAATATCCATTATGTTCTATTTTGTAAATGAAATATTTTCATAAATGGTAATACCGCAACATGATATGAACACACTTTATGCATCACTGTCCCCCTCCAAACTGTGTATAACAACTATTGCTGTAAGTATGTACTTTAAATAATTTTAAGATACAATATGCTTGTTTGCTTTTGATTACAGCAGTCACAAACAGGAAAACTACCTGAAAATTACTCAAGAGCAGCCTTCTTCAGTTTACAGGAAAGAATTTAGGTATCTTTTAATACATTAAAAGAAAAAAATACCAAACCCACATCCTGGTTTAAACTTCATAAAAGTTAAAAAATATGGAAATACTGAAATGGAATTGAATATGAAAATGTAACATGGAAATACTGAACCTCGTTTACAAACGTGTAAGTCAGTTGTGCACTGCCTTTGAATAAATGACAAACGGATCAGACACACCAATCTGCATCTCAATAATGCCGCATTTTCTGCAGTATCTGGGAATGCTAACACAAGATGAAAGAACTGACTGTGTTGCATATAAAATTCTATTAAAATACACATTTGTGTGGCCTTAATGTGAATTACAGTAAAATTCAGAATACTGCAGCACTTTGGTCTTAATAACAATAAAAGAAATAAGAAAGGTAGTTTGGGATGGTGGTTCTGGCAACCTCAATTTAGAAATATCCTCTGCATGATAAATTGTTCAAAATGTCAGTTTTACTTGTGGAAACTAAATCAAAACTAGTAAATCTGTCATAGTTGTAAAGCTTCTATTCAACAGGAAGAAAAATGAAAACATTAGCATTTGCCAATACTCTAATACTATATTCTAATTTTTTATTTTTAACTCTTGCATTTAATTTATCCTTTGCATCCAACTCCACCAAGGTTTCTGCTATCTGTTTAATTAATGACTCTACAAAACTTCAAATATAGAAAAATATAAGTAATGAGTGTTATTTTCCTTCTTGAACTACAGAAAAGGTAGTTGGCTTCCATCAGGTTAAACACCACAACCATTTAAATATATTAATATTTAATATTCAGAGGAAAGATCTTAATATTTGGAAGAAATACCACAACAAACAAAACATCTTAAAGATTAAAGTGAACAACAAAGACAGCAAAGGCTGTCTTAGCATTTTCATTGCTAGTTTTTGAAGCACAGAAATAATAACTTCTTAACTGACTCTTAAGGGTTTCATAGTTTACTGAGATATTTTATTCAGTGACTCTTGGCACTGGACAGAGAGTTTAGTGGTTTTGGCCCATCGGCAGGTCTGGCTCCCTATCAGATCACTGCTACAGCAACTTCACATGTTTCTTCTACTCTTTTTTAGTCACTAAGCTCCCTGACACTGGTACCGCACCTTTCTGATAACTGAGCTGTAAATCAGAGCACTTAAAGCAGAAATCACAAGTTTCTGCTTTAAATACAAACAAACAAACAAACAAACAACCCGGCTACAGAAAGCAGAGGAGACTGAATTACCACAAAAAGGAAAAACTGAAGAGAAGTAGTACAAATGACTCATTTCCACACTTTTTATCTGACATTTTCTAGAATGAGAACTAAAGCTGAGACTTTTGACAACAGCCCAAAAAGGCACCCCATCCATAACAGCCACAGATTTCTCAGGTTTGGGGTTGGTTTTGGTTCCTTTGTTCATTTGTTTTTTAAGGCTAGCTGTTTGACTAGGTAACGAATTCCATAAGAAGCCAAATTCAATAACTACTCTGATTCTTTCACATTTTCATAGCATCAGGGGAAAGGTATTTTATTTTATATAAACACACATAAGCTATAAATACTCTCATGATATGATATGATATGATATGATATGATATGATATGATATGATATGATATGATATGACATGACATGATGATATGCAGTTCTCAACATCTGAGAACTCAACAGAAGGCATCCCTTTGACGACTAGTCAACTACTGTCCTTTCACTACTAGTGAATGGTAGTTTAAATGTGAGGTTAGCTCCTGGCAGAGAAGAACTGGTTTGTCAGGAGTCAGAATAGGTACAGAAAAAGGTCACCTCAGATGCTGTGGATGCTGCCCAGGTAATCGTCTAGAATGTTGCAAGACTGCCAAATCTGACTTCTTTATCTTCTGTTGATATTTTCACTAACTTAAATTCTTCAGGAGAAGCTTTCTAGTGACATCCTCCCAAAACTCCAATAGACGTCAGAGACTCTTACGGAAACAATGATCTTGAATAAGGCAGTTGTATTTAGGATACATGATAATAGATACTCGATAATTTTTCTTAGCATCTAGGGATAATACTGTGCTGGTAAATGATGTACAGCACCTATTGCTTAAATCCAGTGCTTTGAGCAGTTGAAATGTAAATCTTCAGTGCACCTCTAGGAAAGACTATTCTTCAGCAATGGCTTGGATATGAAGCTTGAACCAGTGGACAGCGAAAGTCAGCTCTATCCTGGGATGTATGAACAGAATGACGGCCACTAAATCAAAGGATGGGATTTCCCCACCTCTACTCAGATACTGCGTCAAGTTTGAGGCCTCCCACCATAAAGAAAACATCAATAAACCACAGTAGACAGCCACCAACATAGTCGCAGCTGGAGCTCTCTCCCTGTGAGATGTGGCTGGAGGACCAGGGCTGGTTCAGCCTGGAGAGGAGCCAGCTCCACTGGCACATAACAGCAGCTCCCATTGCCTACAAGGGACTGTCGGGGAGCTGGGCTCTCCTCAGCGTGGCATGGCAGAAAAGTGACGGACGTGAGGCTGGGACAAGCCGTGAGAAACTCTTCCCTGGGAGGACAGGCAAGCAGGGTCACAGGCTGCCCAGGGGCTGTGCAGGCTCCCTCCCTCACTGAGCAGCCTGGTCTGACCCCATGGCGGACCCTTGCTGCAAGGGCAGCACCTTGCACTTGGCACCTCCCGAGCTCCTGCCCAAAAAAGGCAGCCAGACGGGTCTGCAGGCGAGAGGCAGAGGCACTCGGGCATAGCCAGAGGCTGCAGCAGGGAGAGGCAGCACCCAGAATTGCTTCGCAGACTTCAAAGGTTTTACAAACATGCAAGATCCCAGAAGTGGATTCCCAGGCAACTCTAGCAAGTGGCCAACGTGAGACACTTAGCTCAACACTGGCATAATGGTTAAAATCTACATTTATGCTTTCGTTGTTGTTAAAAGATACAAAAAAGACTTCATATTTTTAACACTACCCTTCTACAGTGCATTGCACTTACCACACTTGATCGTACTATTTTACCTCTTCTCTCAGCCACAGGTTTTGAAGAACTTCAGACAAACAGAAGTGGAAAATCCTGTCTTCAGAGCACATCAACTTTTCAGAGCACCCCACAGTTTTCAGTTCATGACATGAACCATAGAAACTTATAAGCATAGTTGTTTTAAACTTCAGTACCTAGTCTCATGGGTTAATACTGAAAATAAAATACTATCTGTAAACCACTTCTCAGTGACCCACTGTAGCAGAGGCTGTTACAGACCAGGAATGCAGATAAATTATTCTATTCTGTAATAATTTCACTTCTCTACACAACAAACGAAAGAGGAGATATTCATTTTCATAAGCATTTACAGTTTGAATGCTGTACCCAAATCCTGATTTTTTTTTCATTTATTTGTAATCTCTACTTTCATATGCAGTAAATCTCACCACGCATTAGCCATTCTAATCTATCTTACCTGATCCTATTAGGTCTGTTATTTTTCCCCTTTGAAAAGCAGCCTAAAATTGGACACGGTGTTCCAAATGAATGATTTCTAACATATCACTTTCATACTTTTTAGTTTCAAACCTCCTCTTAGCACATCTTAGAATCCTACTTGCATTGTCAACTCCTGTTGCTAGATGTAGTTAATGCTCAGATCAAGCTGTGATGTTTTCACTGCAGGAAACAATGAACCTGTAAGTATTGCAATTATGTCATCAGTATCATCACAGAGAGTGATGCATGCACAGAAGTGAATGTCAATACAGAAAGAAACACCTTTGTCGCATACATTTAATGCATTAGGTCCAGTTAATAATACCCTTGTTTTGATGATATAAATACTGGAATTTCGTTATTGTTGCCAGACTCTTTTTCAGTTACAATACAGGCCATGTAGTCAACCAGTAGGAACTGGGACACGACAAGCTCAGACTGGCTGTTAAGAAAGCCTCTTCCCAGGAGCACAGGTAAGTGGCAGCACATCCTGCCTGAGGGCTGTGCATCCTTGGGGGGTCTCAGGCTCTGAGAAGACAAAACCCTGGGCAGCCTGGTCTGACCCTATGGCTGACCCTGCTGTGAGCAGGAAATTACACCAGACACCTCCTAGGTTTCTTCCCCAATGGAATTTTACTGTATTTGTGTTTCCTGTTTCAGTGCTGGCAAGAGGGAGAAGCTTCCTTGATATGTTTTCATGCCTTGAGCAATAGGAGGAATGACCACACTAATGACTTCCCTTCCAAAGACTAGATTTCCACAGAATACCGTGATGCCCTGTCTGTTTTTATTTTACCCATTTAACAAAAACTTAACACTGTGACACTGAAGTGTACAAAATAGTATGCCACCTCTAAAAGTATGACTTCGTAGTTTTAAATTAAAAAAAAAAATCAAATGCATTTTATGATTACATGAAGAGATTTTTATAGGCTGAAGATTTCTCCTGTGCTACTCAACTGAGGTTAATAACTATTTAATTTACATTGCATCAGAAATCTCTGCACTGCACTCCATTTTGCAACACAACAATGTGCTGATGTCAAGAAAGACCTGATTGTAGGCCATTGTTCTCCTCTAATCAGTTCTACCTACATATACTTCAGATTACATCTAGTCTGTCAAAACATGCTTCAAAAATAAAAGAAAAAAATGTACTACAATTCTGTTGACTTGGTTGAGATAATTTGTAGAAAGCTTTTGTAGAGATATGGAAAAGGAAGAAAACATACAAAAGAGATTGACCTACTCTCATTAAGTATGGCAACAAAAATATCTTGAGATAGGCTGTTGGTTAAATAGAAGTCATCAAGTATTAAAAATAACAGAATACAGCAGTTAGAAAGGAAATATACAAGTCATTTGAATTATTGTTACTCTTGGCATGATGTTAATTAATTATCAGATAAACATCAGCGTAACATTTTGCTTTTTTAATGTAAGCATCAGCCTTCAAAGTGTATGCCTTTCTTCCTGTATTTGCAGCAAACCTTCCACTTTTAATACCAGCTTTCATCCTTCTTGAACTTAGGTTTTCTAAAGGTCACAGATCTCTAATACCAAATATTAATAGAACCTATATTACACTTTGCAGAGCAGAAAAATAAGGGAACTAGCATTGGTGTGCTGTTAATTCTCAAAACATTTGTGTTTTGAATACCTTATTTTATAACCAGTTTAAGCACAGGCAGGTGGACAGAGACCTCCTGCCTTTCACCTAAACTGAAATCAATATTTTTAGAATTCCATCATTCTTGTTAACTGTTTTGTTTGTTTTTTAAAGAAGTGCAAAACAATTGTCAGAGCAAGCGCTTTGTTCACTCTTCTGAGGCGTTTACATGAACCTGCATGACAGAAATTCCCTGACTGATGCAACTCTGAGAAGCCAAAGGTTCACAGTCTTGCAATGCATTCTAATACAGTTCTGCATTGGTATCTTTTTTCTACTATAATTATTTCATGTTAGTATTTTGGATCTCACACCCTATGTATACAGTTTGTAAGATGCATAAATATGCTCTCCTTTTCCTGGTGAGCTATTTGCACACATTCATTTCTGAGAAAAACAAGAAAACTAACAAGCTATGGAAATGCAATTACTTCAGGCATAACTTGTGTCTTATGCATATGTGTGCACTTGTAACTATGTGACATAATATAAAGATTTTACCTGAATAAATTTTATGTGGATGATTTTACACAAATGTAAAATTTATTAATAACTAACACTGGCCAAGCATTTATCTAATTGTTTTGTTTGTATAACATTTCTGTGATGAAGTCTTGTCGATCTGTACTAATCAATTTATAAGTCATTACCATGTTTACATATATGGAGCAATTATACAAACTATATATTCCATACACATTACATGAGCAATTCTGTTCACTGAGGCTTGGTTTATGATTATTTTTGGGTAATAAGTGTAATCTATACTTTGTTGTATTTACAGTAAATATGGAAAAGTAATTAATGATAGAATTTAGGAAATCTGCTACTGGTAAATGAGGAACGTCTGCTCTGGAAGCTACAGCTGTAAGTCTATCTGCTGTGCTAGGTTGTGTAACTGCTGTGCTACCATGTGTGCCACTGTTGCTGTCCCAGATACAAACAGATATATTTGCAAGTGAACAAGAACTTTTTTTCCACTGACAATCCACCTTTTAATATACATATTGAACAAAAGACAGTAAAGTAAGAGAATCACCCTAGAGGTGAAAAGATATCTGATTCACTTCCTTAACAAATCAGGGGAATATATATTAATATTCATTTAAATTGATACTTGTCTTGGCAAAGGTATCATTTAGAGAAATGGTGAAATTGAGTAGTATCTATTTTAAGAATTATTTTAGTACATCACAGTTGAAACAAAACAAACACTGGGTAAAACAGGTCATCTAAATCCTTACTATATTTTTCAGGCTAGCCTGACATGACCCACTTTCTGTCCCTAAATCAATCTCATACTCAGGCTGTGGCGTGGGTAACCCATTCAAGATATCTGCCTCCGCATACCAAAAAGGTATAAAGGGAACTATGTGGAGAAAGACAGGTTGTCAAATACAGATTTAAACTACATGAAGTAAGGGTTAAAGGAAATCAGATTATAAACAAGAAGTTCATTAGCAAAACCAGTATCTGGTAAAGATAAAGAATAAGTAAGAAAGTTTCAGAATAGTATACCTGTTCATTTTTAATTTGTCTTCTATCACTGCTAAATGGAATAATGCTTACAATGTGGATCTTTATGAAACAGCAAACTAACTCTCAGGAAGATGAATCAACAGGAAGGAAATCAATTTTTGAAGGAATGTCTAAATAGATGGTACAGGTAGGTGTGAAATCACCCACACAGCATGTTTGTATTTCATTTTCTTTTGCCATAAAGAGTGAGGCTGGAGCAAGCATCATACAGCCATGCTTGAATTAGGGTGCACTCCCACCAGATGCATCATTTTCTCAACTCCTACCTGAGTCAGTGGGTTGAGGGCTTTCAGTCTCAGTACACCATGCTTCAATGCAGTATAAAGAATGCAAGACACTGTTATCTTGTACCAAGGACTGCAACATTTTTCTTAAATCAGCAGTGTCAAAGAGATTCATCCCACAGAGCTGTTACACCTTGTTTGGAAAATTCCCCTTAGGAAGTCAGTAAGACCTGCTAAGTGGTGTAGTATCACGTAACTATACCTGCTTTGACCTGGGCTTGGTTTGACCTTGTTCCTGTGGCACCCGCATCACAGTTAACATGTCCTAAGAGACTCAGCTTTTCCAAGTCTCTAGTGACACATGAGCCAACCTGAAATAAAGGAGAGGTAAAAATAAAATACTAGTATCAGTAAAAATTTTCTATGTGGTTTGACACAGAGCAGACTTACTGCAGAAAGGCCTGGTTTAGGAAGAAAGCTCTGCTCTCTCTCCATAATTTCTTCTATCCATTGTTGGGTTTGAATATCCTCATGGGATAAGGCTGTGGAAGCTGAGTCAAGAATCCAGCAATTTGCATATATTGGAATGTGCATCAAGTTTTCCAGTCACTTCCTCACTTTCCCTCCCTTTTATTTTATTTTAAGATAGAAAGATATATAAACCCATCAGAGAACAGGACCCTGAGGTCCAAGGTATTCAACCTCAGCTTAAAACTAAACAAAAAAGCCCACATAAAAAGGGTTTTAAAATAAGTTTCATATCAACAAAACAACACTCATGATGGAGCAATTTCATTTTGTCAGCTTTGAATATATTCTATGTAATCTAATTTTAGATATGCAACAGAGTGGGTCTTTTCACTTCAAGAGGCATTCACATCTTGGAAAGCAAATTAAGTTGTGCTTGTTTGCCAAGCTTCCCACTGTCTTGCCTTATAAAAAACAAATGGGACTGAATATTTCACTAAAAAGGATGGATACTTGATCTTTTCACACAAATAATCCGACAAAATGGGTTTTTTAACAGATTTTTCTTAAGAATGCAACATGTTTAACAAGACATAAAAAGTAAGAAATAGTAATGAAATTAATTCAGATATATCTGCTGAGTAAGAGGGCTGGTAAGTACTTGAATCTATCTGCAAAGCTGGATCCGCATTATGGGTATCTAACAAACCCTGAACAGAAAGAATTTAAAATATTTTTCAAATGGCATTTTGGCTTGCCGATTTATATTAATGTAATACTACCAAATAACTAAACTGAAACCGCTCTTTCCAGAAGAAAGAAATACTACTTTGCTTGTTTACGGATATCAATTCTTATTAAAAAAAAAAAATTACAAAGTCTATATCTGTTTTAGAGCTAGGAGAGAAAAATGGTGGCTGAAGAAGAAAAGCAGAGCATGAGGTAAGCAAGCTTCAGCATAGAATGCTACTTATGGTTACCTTCTAATAAGGATATGCAGGTTACGAAAAAAAAAAAAAACAACAAAAAAAACCCCAAAGAAAATCATGTCACTTACTAAAAATATCTTTTAATAACCTGCAGTTCGAATACTACCCTCCTCTCTCCTGACTTTCAATCTCAAAACAAAAAAAAAATGGAAGAAGAAAGATTGCATTGCTTACAATAGGTGGCACAGAATGAATGACACTATGACCACATAAAAGTCCCAGGGTTTCCCACAAGAAAACTTTCCATGAAAAACTTTGTGGGATCCTCTAGAATGTGCAGTGCTATAAAACAGCAAAATAGTCTCCTCTCTTCTACCAGGACATTTTACACTCTGCCCCTCTTAAAAATTCACTGTAACCTTTCCCACCTATACCTGCAGTAACTTTTCATTGTTTAACACAGCTGTAGGTGTGTTTATATCAAGCTAGCTTGTTGCTAGATTCAAAGGAAATCTGAAAATGTCTGGAAACTATCCATATGAGCATTTTTGTATGACAAGAGAAAATGGGTTCGGTCACCAAAAAATCTCATTAGTTCTGCTAAACAACCAGACAACTGCTTTACTTATGAGAGTGCACAGACTATTCTTGTACATACCCAGACAATGATGTACTAGCATACAGCAGACCACTCCATGAACAAGTAGTGGAAGGAAGATGTATCGACCTCTGACACAGCCTCTTCTGTATTAGAATTCACATGGATTGTCATCACTTTAAACTTGCATTAACATATATGTTGAGCGTTTTCTAGTCTGCAAAAGAGTTTTTCTCCACCAAAATGTTAATTACCCAGTGTTAAAACTGTTACAAATAATGATTTAATAAGCTTCCAGGTTTGACAGCCCTACTGTCCTCCTTGCCAAATGATTAAAATCTACCAGATTTCACCTTATTTATTTCACTTGAAAGACAGAAAATCTTATTTGGTTTTGGGTTTTGTTCTTGGGTTTTTGTTTTGTTTTGTTTTTAACACAACAGTCTTTGACAGTAAGCTTTTAAAATAAGACACAAAGAATGATAAGGGAAAATGTTAGTATCTACAAGACATATATACTAGTATTTTCCAAAGTGGAATTTTCGGCTCATACAATGAATGAACATGTCTATTTCTCTACTCAGTCACAGTGTAAAGGATGCTCTAAACAACTGACTTGATACCAAAAAGGAAGCTTCGTTACTTTTGTGATGTATTTTGCCAGTGTATCAGGTATACCTGGCAAGGTTTTGGTAACAGGATGGCTCCAGGCATGGCTTCTGTGAGAAGACACCAGAAGCTGCCCTCACATTGGACACAGCCAGTTCCAGCTGGCTCCACTAACCCATCACTGGCCAAAGCTGAACCATCAAGGATGCTGGTAGCACCTCTGTGATAATATATTTAAGGAGGCGTAAAAAACATAGTACAACAGCAGTTGGGAGGGAGGAGTAAGAATATGTGAGAGAAAAAGCCCTGCAGACACCAAGGAGTTAATCCAGGTGCCAGAGAAGAGATTCTATTGCAGTTCAAGGAGAAGACCATGGTGAAGCCGGTTGCCCCTCTGCAGCCCATGGAGGACCACACCAGAGCAGATATCCACCCTGCAATCCATGCAGAGGACCACACCAGAGCAGATATCCACCCTGCAATCCATGCAGAGGACCACACCAGAGCAGATATCCACCCTGCAATCCATGCAGAGGACCACACCAGAGCAGATGATATCCACCCTGCAATCCATGCAGAGGACCACACCAGAGCAGATATCCACCCTGCAATCCATGCAGAGGACCACACTAGAGCAAGCGGATGTGCCCTGAATGACGCTGTGACCCCATGGAGAGCCCGCGCCAGAGCAGGTTTTCTGGAGAGATCTGTTACACCATGGAGGACTTGCGCTGGAGCAGTCCATTCCCAAATGTCTTTACTCCATGGAAAGGACCCATGCTGGAGCAGTTCTTGAAGAACTGCGCCCCGTGGGAAGGGCCCGACACTGGGAAAGTTTGTAAAGGACTGTATCCTGTGAGAGAGACACCACATTGGAACAGAGGAGGAGCAAAAGAAGAAGCAGCAGAGTCAAAGTGTTATGAACTGATCACAACCCCTATTCTCCATCCACCTGCATGGCTCGCAGGCAGGACGGAAGAAGAATCACGAGCGAAGCTGAGCCAAGGAAGAAGGGTCAGGTGGAAGGTGGTTTTAGCTTTGCTTTTATTACTATCGTATTCTGTTATTCACTGGCAACAAACTACATTAATTTTCTCCAAGTCAAGCCTGTTTTGCCCATGATTGGTAATAAACGCTGAGTGATCTCCCTGTTCTTATCTCAATCCACAAAATTTTCATTGTATTTTCTCCTGCTGTCCCATTAAGAAGGGGGAGTGATAGAGCTGCCTGTTGGACACCCAATGGACAGCTAAGGTCAACCCACTGCAATCAGGGATTAAAAACGCCTCTTCCATTCAAGAATCCCCTCTGTTGAGATGCTTCTTGTTTCACCTTCAACATGCAGCCAACAAGCAAGTGGGAAATCAGTCCCTACATTAAGCCGTTCCCAGCACCCAGGCCCACAGACAGCCTTTGGGACCACAGAGCCTCTCAGTTCTTCCCTCTAGCATGAACTCTACAAAAAGAAGGATTTGCTCACAAACTATACAGGTATTCAGTATCCCTGACATAAGGTCAAGTGAAGGAAATTAAGAAATAAAAAGGATGTTCAGAAAATAAATCTTTTTAATTACTGTTTCTATCCTTTTGCTCTCTAACCTTCAAAATCAAGCACTGAACATCTGCAATACTCTGCAAAGAGATTAAATAGTAAGGCACATATGGATAGCATAGACAGAAGTCCTTCAGTTTGTATCTGATAACCTGCCTCCAGTCATATTTCTGAAAGAGAAATACAGACGTTAGCATATTTTCCTTCACCACCATCCTGCTCATACATACTCTGTAACACATGAATTAAAGAATCATTCTACTTAATTTGCCGTTGGAACTAAAAAAAACCCCTCTAAAACAGTACTCCATGTCTCCATGAGTCCTATGTGATAACACACAACTCCTTGGTTTATAACTCTCTACTAAAGCTGAGCAGGAAGTGGTGGCTAGGACTTCCACAAAAACCAGAAGCCATATGAAGAGCAGCAGTTTTGGGTAAACTCTCTCAAGCAAAGCACTCTGGCTGGACAGTGAGCAAACTGAAGGCTAAGCAGAACCTACTTAGGTGGGTGTTTTGTAATGTTTGGAGTATTTCTGCCAAAACAACTTACCCTGTGAAGATACAAAATTACAATGCTCACAGTCGTGTTGAAAAAATTGCAGGCAACCCAAGAGACCTGGGAACACACCAGGACATTATGTTGTACAAGGTCTGTCTGGTCTTTTCTTTGATTTGCAAGGCAGAAATTCCACACAGGAAGCCCCCTATGGAACTCCCTAAAGATTGAGTATGTCATTGCACCCTTTCCAAATGAACAAGCTCCGCTAGGGCTCTTGAAGGGCACTGCCGAGCCTCAGACACACCCAGCCTGACCCAACATCATCTTCTCCAACAGTGGGCAGGCAGTTCCCTATGGATGGGACAACTTAATTCCTGGAAAAAGTCAACACTGTTTTTATGAGCATGAGGTCATACTGTTCATCAGTTAAGCTTAGACAACACACATGGTATGCAAAAGAAATACTTTGTACAGCTGCCTACCTCTGCAAGTCCCACAAGGACAGCAGGAAAACACCGCCAGGACTCATATTCAATGCTCTTTGGAAGACAGCAGCTTTGTCTTTGGGGATTACACAAAGTATTCCAAATTGACTTTTTCTTTCTCCTCCTCTCAAATAACACTCTGGTTCTTTAGGCCCTAATTAGTCACCTTGTATATGGCAAGTTTGGAAATCTTGCTCCTGGAGTGTTAGGGGCATCTGCATAAGGATCTCTGCCTCAAGATAAATGCTTTTAACTATCGCAATAATATAGCATTTTTGAGTAATGGAGAAGTAGAGTGGTTTTCATACTTCAATTTTTTAATGAAATTTAGCACAGAAAAAATAAGGATATTTTAACAGAAAAAAGGGAACTTGGTGATTACCAATAGGTTTAGGTTCCCATAACCTTGTTACAGACACTTGCAATTGATAGGACTCAGACATCTCAACATACCAGAGGTGGATTCACCAATCTCATAAAGAAAAAAAATTATGTTATTCAGCACTGTCAATCATGTTAAAAAAAAATTAAAAGTTGCATTCAAGAAATTGCTTAAGCACTACTAAGAGATCTTGCGTTTCCTAAATTGCCCAACTGATATGCAGATATGAAAGAAAACATGGATGGAAATAAGTAAATGATAAGTCTAAGATGATAGTTTAAATGAATAAGAGAGGTAGCTTCTACGAGTATTTATCTACTTTATCTAAAAAAAATTATATACTTAAAGATGGTGCCTAAAATGAGCTTTCAAACACTACTTATTG
The DNA here is from genome assembly GCF_036013445.1 of Caloenas nicobarica. Taxonomy (NCBI): domain Eukaryota; kingdom Metazoa; phylum Chordata; class Aves; order Columbiformes; family Columbidae; genus Caloenas; species Caloenas nicobarica. The sequence goes on from NC_088284.1 coordinate 34,140,253, forward strand.
CAATATTAAAATGGTCAAACCACTCCAGCAAGCTGAAAAGAATGTCCTAAACAAATGTTTCTTCTCCACTTGCAAGGAAGATGGGAGGAAGAGCAACTGAGGAAACAAGAGATGTCAGCCATATGATAACATGTATTAACTTTAGACAAGGAAAGGGAGGTTTACCTCTGCAAAAACACTTGGACCACTAAAATCACTAAAGTAGTTTTCAAAGCTGTGTCTGCATTTTAGTCATGTTCTTCCATTTCCCCTTTCTTTTTCTATCCCTGCCTCAAGCTAGATGAAACCTTTGGGGAAAAAAAAAAAAAAAAAAAGGCCATTTTCCACACAGATATTCTGCACAGAGCCAAAATACAATCTGAAAAAGAACAATCACACTTCAAAATACTTGAAAAATAAATATTTCTAGTTGACACATTTTTATAGGTTTATGTTTTTTAATAGGATTCTTAAAGGTATTTTTCTTCAAGAGTCACTGGCTTGACATGTTGCTGATGCTTATTTCACAGAACCAAATTAAGCTGGCTACAACGACACTGAGAAGTCATAGAGCTCAGAAAAGAACAAATTCATAAGGGTGAGGAGTAACTGTCTGAACTTTCTAAGCTGATGACTTCTCTCCAAGCTTAAAATAAGTAAATAAAAATTCAACCATATGATATTGTTATGCGATTTGTTTCATCTTCCCAATTCGAAAGTTACTGACAATAACACCTTATACCTACAGTTGAGTTAGGTACGTTTTCCATGTCATTTACAGAACATTGGCTAAACATTAGCCCAAATGCATCCTGGTTTATTTATACAGTTCAACAGGATTTCTAGAGCTGACATTCAGCACTTGTAGTATGTAAGTCAAAGGATAAGTCTGTAGTAATAGTTTGAGATTTAGCCTTAATAACTCTGAATCTATTTAAAGCCTCAAGGAAATTATTAGCCAATAATACACTAGGAGTGCTTAAAAAATGGTAGGCAGCTGGCAGCTCTCACTAACTAAAGATATGCTTACATAACAAGAATCGTATCCATTGAAATAGGTGACAATTTTTACCAATGAGTCACATGCCTTTTAGGATATTAACTCACCTTGAATTATTTGAGAAAGGATTATAAAATATTAAGCCAAGTTTTTTTTAATTCCCCTAGCTAGTAAATAACACATTCAAATTACAGCACAGATAGGATATTGAACTGAAAAATATTTCTAATATAGACTCTTTCAGCAAGCTATGGGTTACGTTTCCTGCTGTTCTTCCTCTGTAACTGAATGGCAACTACAAAATATCATAAAATTCTATACATTACAGCTAAGTATATAATTAGAAAATTCTGGTGAGTGATATGTTAAAAAAATAAGTTTTTTTTTAAATTCACGCTAGGAAATTTCAAACACATTAATTTAAAAAAATATAATAAATAATATTTTTTAAATCTATTTTAAATATTCACTTCTCTCACGATCTTCTCTCAGGATTCACTGACAACAAATGTTAATACAATCACAGAACTGAAGAATGGTTGAGGCTGGAAGGGACCTTTAGACGTCATCTGGACCAAAACCCCTGCTTATTTGTGCCCTGTGCCCATTGCCTCTTGGAAGGAAGAGAAATTTTATATATTCGCACTGATATGATCCACAAAATAAAATCATATGTCAGACATATAATAGTGTTGGTTACTGAATTCATGCTATATCTCTTTAGGTCTTCTTTCCAGCAGTTTGCTTTTTTCATGTTGGTAGACTTCGAGACTCATTGTGTTTCTCCTCATACCCTCTCTTCCATCCTGAACTGAAAGTAGCTCGCTAAAATAATATAGCACTCACTTTGAAGTCATGCTGTTACATACCGGTCTGCTGTTAGCAGTCCCTTATGTTAGAATCCTACCTTAGTTCTCACTTTCGATTGTGACATTAAAAGCAGAAAACCAGCAAAAATGATATTGAATACCAAGGACTAGGGTACAGGCTATATTTCTGAAACATGGAAACAGCTGTTACAGGTTGGGACTGCATTAAAGCTTCTCTCCTTAAACACTTTTGAGGCCTTGAAAAAGCTTCAAACATGCTCCAAATTTCTTTCCAGTACAATTACAATTCAGATAAACTCACTCTTACCAAGTTAAATACTGAATTCAACTCATTATAGACACCAGCTAGCAATCTTTTTATCACTGTCTTCTCATCTTGCAAGAGCTTAGCAGTGCAACCTCAGTAAACTAATTATGCTCCTCAGTGTATTTACATGCCTACATATGTATAAAATGATCAAATATTTCTATTTGACTACAGAGAACATATTCTGATTTGTGCTTCATTTTTGACTTCCACAAAGCTCATTAGTTTGAGAAGAGCCATAAGACAAGAAACTTAGAAAATTAATTATAAAAAAATAAAAAATAAATGCTAATAACACAATCTTGAAAGGCTGGGTTACTGCAAATGAATGTTTTCAACTTTCAAATTAATGTGAGTAACCACTAAGACTACAACAGCATTTAAAATCTACAACCTTCACAGTTATTTTGCTAATTGTTAGCCTCCCTCCCCTATTAAGAGATTAATGTCCCCCCCAAAAAAGAACCAAAGCGATATACTCTTTTCTTGTTCCTTTGCCTGAACACTAGAAAACAACCTCCAAATCCAGGATCTTATTTAAAAGTTTACTACTTGCCAAGTTTCTACTGCCCAGATTTTTTTCCTTTAAGCGGAAAGGGAATAAGAGGAGAAGAGAGAAGTCACTCTTAAGAGCATGCATTTTTTTTGCTCTGCCTTTAACACTGGTTTTCTCAGCATTAGCTTCCAGGAACTGAGGTTTGTTTTCTCAGCTTTTTTCTGATGACAAGTCATGTTGTGATAAGTCATATCAGGCTGCATCAGTCATGCAGCAAATACACTGAAACGCTGAAAAACACTTCTCCCCTCAAAGCCATACTTAACAGCAGTGAAGAATTTAAAAGAAGCTTCACAGGAAAAGATCATGCCTGCATAGTCTAGGAAACAAAAATAAAAGGTACAGCATTAATGGCCAATTTAATCCCTACAATAATTCTGGTTATTCAGTGGAGCTGAGCATAATTCATTTCTGATGCTTGTCCAAGAAGGAAATTTCAGTCTGATTTGTTTTGTTTTGTTTTATTTTTACAGTCTTTGAATAAAGAGAGGATGCCTTAAAACCAATATGCAAAAGCGAAAAACAATAGATTTGAGCAACAGATCTGTGCATACACAGAAGTGAACCCAGAAGATACACAATTCTGTACACAGAATTCTTTAAAATCTCTCCCACTAGCTGACTTAAAGTAATACCTCACTGCAGCCATAAAGTAGAGCTTTCAGAGTTTCACATTTGAAGGTCTTCTTAAAAAGAATCAAGAGTGTAATTAAGATAAAAATGCTTTTAAACTTGGAGAACTTTGAACAATAAGAGCCTTCATACAGGCAAGACAGCAACAACATGTTTGAAGAGTCTCATAAAATTAGGAACACTAAAACACAGTCTTGCTGAAATAGATACTGCAAACAACCTGTTACACACCCAGAAAGGAAGAAAGCAGGGGAATAAATGGGGCTTGCAGCTCCAGAAACCCCAGATGATGCAATACTCATTCCTAAGACACAGAACATGATCACAGCTGCATGTTCTTTTCTTGCCCCAATCTGATCAGGTCCACTCTGACAACTTCATCCAAATGGCACTGCTTTGAAACTCTTAAAAGGATCCTGACAGAAGCTGCTCAGTTCCTCTTCCTCCAGAAAAATTCTTCACAGCCTGTTGAAATTGTTTATTGGCAAGGGAGAGCAGCTTCTGAGTTCAGTAGCCATAAAACCTGAAGTGTGGCACCACACTAGAAGAGGAATTGATAAAATCAGTGCAAAAATGTTCTAGTTGCCCTAACATATGGGTTATCTTTACTTCTAAACAAGGAACTGAAAAAAAAAAAAACAAACAACAAACCAAGAAATCAGGCCCCTAAAATTCACAATAGTTTAAAAAATAGATTTTTCCAAGTGTATTTGAATATATTTACTCCGAGCTCTTTACACCCTTTAGGTCTTTGCAGCAAATGCACTACTGCAATGATGACAGCTAGAAATCTTGGAATCCTCAGAATTAACCCACCATGAAAGGTGTAACAGGAATGACAGCCTTTGACATGACACTGGATTTGGAGATTTTAAGAAAACCAGACAAACAGGAATCACAAAACATGACATTGCAGTGGGAGCCTGTATACTGGGGGAATGTGAGAGTGCAGCTGTGCTGAAAGGGAGCTGGTGTGTTTGGGGATGGCAATGCTTTGCAAAAACAGAGCAGGGCTGGTTTTGAGAGAGGATAAGCTACTAAGAACAAGTTTATGTAGTTTATATAGCGGGGGGAAAAAGAACGAGGCAGTGATGTCATCTGTCCACTAGGATTTTTGGCTTCAGCAGAGAAGGCTGTAATTAACTGGGAGCAATTGAGCCATCAATACCACTTCAAGCATCCAGTCCTTGCTGTGTTGCAATCACTTGTTCTCAGAGACACGTTCTGCTGCTGCTGACAAATATAGGCTTCCATTCCCCAAGACAGAGTGATTACTGATGGAGAAAGAGCAGCTGTACAAGAAGGTAGTTATTCCATGATCTATAACATGCACGTATTGTGTCTGGCGCTCTTACTCATACACCCTGCTGAACAGTTTTCATAATCATTACAAGCCAAAAAATATTGTTATGCTCTGATGGTAGAAGTCTTACGAAAAACATCAGCAACTGCTGAGGGAGAAGGCAGTCACCAGTAACTGTACAGATTATTGCAACACTGGTTTTCCCAGGCCTTCCAAAAGACAAGTTTGCTTCATCCAGAACTATCCAAAACTATCCAGAACTATCCAGAATGTTGTTGCAAAGATGACTAACCTAACAAGTCTTCTTGAAAGAGGTTCCTCTCTACTGGAACACCTTTCCAAGCGTTATATGTTTTGTTTTCCCTTCCCCATCTTCCACTGTATGCTCTCATACAGCCAGGCAGCAGGAATGGCAACAGCAGAATATCCATGATTAACCCACACGTTAAATTTTCAAGTGAGAATTTATGAGCTTTCTCTGATGATATCTCACAGAGGTAGGGTGGATATTTCTGCAGAAAACCATTATCTTCTTTATGTCTCCTCCTACAAAATATGTGAAAAGCCACAGCTGAACTAATCATATTGATTAATACTGCTTTCCTGTGCTTCCAGTTAATACACACCCATTGATTTCTGTCTTATCCTTACACCGCAAACCACTGGGGATATTCTATGGTATCTGGTACAATATGGTCCCAATAGATAACCGAATAATATAAATCATTTTGAATCACAAAGTATGTGTGGAAGAAACCTGTGGATTTTTTTCTCTTCACCACCCAATTACTGAGTCTATTCCACTTTCCAGCCTGAGGTATTTTGTTCTAAGCAGCAATGTAAATACTTGTATAAAACCTAGGAAGGCTGGTGGCAGGCTATGGTTGCCCCTGAAGCAAAATTAGACAGCTGTGTACAGACTCTCTCAGCTGCTGTTTTCAGCTTTGCTTTTTCCTCCTGAACTATAATGTTTCACATACAGAACTTAAAAAGGCCAAGTCCATTTCACGTTATTCGCCTCATCCCACCCATTCTCTGCAATACTTCAATACTTCAGATCTGCACTTCCCCCAAGGACATGCTGTAGCATCCATCTGCTCACAAGATAAACACATTCAATGAAGAGAAAACCAGCATATTTGTTTAACATAAAATACTTTGTGTATATTTCTCAAATGAAAGGACTCAAGGAGTCACACTTATAGGTTTATAATTACAATTTCTTGTCTATTTCTGAAATTTCTGCATTGCACTTTTTTGACTTTGCCTTAGCTGTAAGTTCTCCCCTCTTCTGCTGCCCCAGATACTTGTCCCTTTAAAAATCAGTCAGTTATCAATCAAATTCACTTTGGGTCACAAAAATAATTTTAAAATCACCTTCTTGAAAACAGGTCTGACACGACTGATTTAATATTGCTTCTCTTTCTTTTCTTGTAAGCTGTCAGCTCTTTTATAAAGACTTTGAATACAGTATTGTTCAGGATGTTCACTTTAACAGCTTGTTGCTATCCAACCTGTTAAAATAGTAGTTTTGTACTAATAACCACCATCTTCCATCTCTGGAGAATGGATTACATTTCACAAAAGTTAAAATAAGCTTCATGCCCTAACAAAGCCTCTTAGCTCCCACAGTAAATGCCATCACAATGCAGTGACAATTCAGTGCATTTACTGTGTCAGAACTGCAAATTGCTCCTGCAAGGAAATTTGAAATGTCCCTCTGAAGCTGCAACAAAGCATTTACCCAAATCCAGCCCTTACCGATGGCAACCAAAAACCAAAAACCCTCTTAATGTGAAACTGGCATAACACTTAAGATGTCTAATGCAATGTGAATTTAAAAAAAAAAAAGTTACAGCATTTCTAACATTTTCATCAACAAACCACTTATCATTTTACCAAGTTTCATGAAAGAAACTATTTATGGAAAAAAACAACAAGTTTGCTATGACACAAATACAATTGAAGAAGGGCGCAGGAAAAAAAAAAAAACTTGAATCGCCCCAAAAGGAACCTGACAAGTATCAGCATAGCAGGCTGATCACACACCACTTGCGCTATTCAGCTACCCAGCTAGCAAGCTTTCATGAGAAACCAAAAGTAAAAGACCCTGCAATCTCCATACTGCTTTGAATTATGTCCAAAATACACTATAATAACGCAAATAAATAAACTTCTTATTGATAAGACATTATTCTTTTTTTTTCTTTGCACATAAAGAGGGAATCCTTAAAAAAAAAAATACAGCTTTACCTATTCCGAAGTCATCAGTGGAACTTTAAGTCTAGAACAGAGTTACATGCTTCCTGAGCTATGACAAGGACTTTACACCACATCTTGCCTTCAGCATCTGGGTTTCCTATAAAAAAAAGTCACGTATTAATCAATCCCTTTCTGTTGCATGCTCCATTTACTTTCTGGAACAAGACCTCTGTGCTGGATGCAGGTGCCCAGGTGCTGGCAAGGGCTGCAAGGCAGCCTCTGCGAGGAGAGGCTGGGGCTGCCCCGTGCCAGACACAGTCACTCCACCCAGCTCTGACTGACCCACTGCAGGACACAGCTGAGCCCAGCAGTCAACATGGTGGCATCTCTACGAGAACATATTCAAGAAAGGATAAAAAACGCTGCCCAACAACAGCTGGGAGGGAGGAGTGTGAAAGAAACAGCCCTGTGGACACCCAGGTCAGTGAAGAAGGAGAGGAGGAGGTGCTCCAGGTGCCAGAGCAGAGATTACACTGCAGTTCAAGGAGAAGACCGTGGTGACGAACATTGTTCCCCTACAGTCCATGGGCGACCACATTGGGGCAGATATCCACCCTGTGTCCTGTGGAGGACCCCAAGCCAGGATGTGACCTGAAGGAAGGTACAGCCCATCGAGAGCCCGTGCTGGAGCAGGCTCCTGGCAGGAGGTGCAGCCTATGTAGAGAAGCCCAGGCAAAAGCAGGTTTTCTGGCAGGACCTGTGACCCATGGTGAGGACCCAAGCTGAAGCAAGGGAAGAGCATCAGGAGGAAGGAGCAGCAGAGACAGAGCATTAGGAATTGACTACAACTCCCATTCCCCATCCCTCCTGCATGACTTCAGGGGAGGAGGTAGAACCATCAGAAGTCAAGTTGAGCTTGGGAAGAAGAGAAAGGTGAGGGGAAGGCGTTTTAGGTTTTGCCTTTGTTTCTCCCCGTCCACCTAATTTCCCCAAATCAAGTCTGTTTTACTCATGATGGTAATTGCTGAATGATCTCCCTGTCCTCATCTCAAGCCACAAGCTTTTTTATTTTGTTTTCTCTCCTGTCCTGGTAAGGAGAGGGAGTGATAGAGCAGCTGGGTGGGGGTCTGTCAGCCACACAAGGTCAACCCACCAAAGCTCGTTTTCTTTTGCTGCAAAGTAGGTTTGCTGTCATCATAACAATTATATCTTAAAGAAAACCCATAGGGAAATGTTTTAATAGCATTTTAAGATTTATAGAATAAGCTATTGTCTTTTCAAAGGGCAAATATTTTATAAACATAGACTCAAGCAATTTTGGCATTTCTTTAAAACTGAACGGCCCTTAAAAAAATCAGAAACCTCAAAAGCCACTGCAATTCTCTTATCTCATGCAAGAGCCAAAAAAAGAGTAAGAACACAACCTAAATCATCCAGGTAGTTAAATGGTCACTAGAGACAAACTTATTCAGAACCTAATGAGATATAATTAGGAAGATGAAATCTAATTAAGGGTCTTTTAAAGAATAGTCCATAAGTAACCTCTTTACAAAACTTCTGGTTATCATCAAAACCAAATAGAGAAACACAGATTTTGAACTATCAAAGATGACTTCCGACTGTAAAACAATTTTACATTATTATTTATTTCCTCCCAAAATTACTTGAAATTACAATTACAAAAATACAAAGCAGATTTATACCTAATAGATTTACACTAATAAATAAAAGGAAAATGTAATCTCCCTATTAGAAGAAACACAGCCAATTTGAGCACCACCATTAGACTTTCCTTTTAGACTTAGCACCATCTGTTTAGCCTTTCCTATGCTGGTGTGGTCTAATCAGCTTTTACAGATTTAGATTTAGGAAACTGTCAACTACTGAAACATACCCACTGCCCTTACTTTGGTTTTACCTATATGCTTAAAATTCCACATGTGCCAAATGGCAGCATTTTACCACTGTAAGAAATCATTCCTGCCAAGAACCATAAGCAGTTTCATTATCTTCATTTGAATTAAGAATGAACTGCCTTTGAACCCACCTTCAAATAAATGACAAACTCATTGCTGAAACAGTGAGGGCTATGGTACAGATTTAAGACTCTTCTGCACGTCCAGCGTTTCTTACTGTAGAAGAGAACTCTACTTTCCAAATACCCATCACAAAATCCTTTGTGTACTAAAGGCAAATGAACATCTAAAGTCTTAAATAAGAAAGTGTATATAGCAAATTTCTTGGTGTACTCCTGCTCCCCAAACGCACTGCAGGAGAAGTGGCAGAACAGTGTCATCAGCAGATCTCATAATGTTCAGCAGATTGGTTCTAACATTTAACAAGGCCCATAAATTGAGAGCCTACAACTGAAGGGAGTGCCTTGGACCACATCCAACTGCAGACAATGATCACATAGTCAGGATTTTGTTCTGATGAATGAACTTCTACAAGTATCAGCATTCTGTGATACTCCATTAATGAATTATGAGTTATGAAAACCAACAGCTGCTGAGGAGAATCCCATTAGTGCTACCGGTGCTAGCCATATAGCCCAACAGCTGGATGTTAATGGAAGTTCTGGATTGGGTTGTTATAAGATGTAGAGAGTGACTTAGAGGGACTCTCATTCCTTGTCCTCAATGTTACTTGGATTTCTTGGATCTACCTGTTTTGATAGGTGTTGGTTCTTTCCTGTGCCTTGTTCATGTTTATCCAGCCTTGGAAAATGGCAGTTTTTAGACTTAACCATCTACCAAACAGTCTTGCACAGGTTACTCACACCATGTGTTTGAACCATCTGTAATAGTTTCTTCCACTAGGAGATGAGGGAACCACTAAACTCAGTTACAGCCAATGCTGAGGGTAACTTCACAGCGATAATGTTTCTGCCACTCTCCATCTATTCCAACTGTTAAGAGCATTCTCCTTTCCCTGGAAACCTCTTCGACCAGTGCTGCTTCTGTCCCTTCTCATCTATTCATTTGTATGTGCCTGTATAAATTACTAACTTACAAAACAAGTAACATGCTTCAAGCTGATTAAAACATCATCATTCCATAAAAGAATTCAAAAAGTGCAACAAGCCTTGTAACGTGCAGTTTTATTTATTTAAGTTTCAGGAGAACAACAAGATTTTTCATCATGATTAAACCCATAAGGAGCTCCAGTTTTAAACCCGCTGGAATGTGTGAATGAATGTCACATGAAGTATTGTAAGCTAGGTTTGTGACTATTCCATCACCAAGTTGCAAGGATGGTTGAAAGTGCAAAGAGATGGCTTGGAAGGGGAAGATGACTTTGGGAGGGGGAGGAGTGATTTTTTTTTTTTTTTTTAATTTTTTTTTTTAATGATAGGCATAAAGAAAGAGAAGAAGCAACACGGGGGAGCAATTAATGTAAATCAACTGAATGGCTCTAGAGAAGAGAAAGAGCATATACTACATTATAAACACATTATCCTTATACACATACAAACACTAAAAATATCTTTTTAATGGGTCTCTAAGCAAACATTGCTTCAAACAGGTTTAGCAATTGCCAATGTTTAAATTATTTTTTAAACTACAACACAGGCTTCTTAGTCCGTAATCATCATTTCATATCATGATGTAATTTATAACTTTAGGTGTATAGGTTGAACTTATTACATGTAACACAACACTAAGAACAAAATCCTTATGAATAATACTTCAGCTATAAATGTTTGCTCATGTATTTTTCCTTTTTTTAATAGTGGTTAGATAATTATTCCAGTAAGCATTTCAAGAAAAAAAAAAAAAAAACAAAAAAAGTTTTGTCCAAATTCTGGTAATCTTTCAAACAGGACCAGGATTGCCAGAGGAGTATTTTAGAGCCAAATGCAAGATGAGTGAATGCAGGACCCATTAACACCTGAATGAATTCTGCATCAATCTGCATAGAGAGGGTGGTTTGTGGCACACTGGCTCCACCTGCCCATAGCCCACCAAAACAGTCTTGTTCTCACATATACCTATTACCTTAAGGACCTTCTCATAAACTACCAGAATTTGACCAACACAAAGACTCATTCCCTTTTAAATCTGTTAGTCTTGTCCTTCAAGGAATCTCCTATAGCTGAAGACTTGATATTTTACCCGGTAGTCAGTGCGGAATACTGAAGCCACAGTGGGGTTTGCAGTATTCAGTATTCAGCCTAACTCATTACCACAGAGAAGTCATAGCATATTGGTTTATGAAGTATTATGAAAGATGAGTGTTATATTAAAATCCCAGTGAACTGTAACAAACCCTTGACAGAAAGATAATGTTAAGATGATGGCAATACTCTTTCAGTCCAACTGCAATGACACATTCATCTTTAAACATGATTTAAAGTTTATCATCTTACATGGATGTTGTCTTTCTGAGACCATTCGTAGAGCAATTTCTTCTTTTTATTTTGAGCACAACATGAATACATAATGAGAGAATGAGCCATAGGAAGAGTAAATCCTGGAAACCTTTAGAAACAGACAATGGCAAATTTAGTGCATTAAATCCTAGCACTCCAGTATATTTATTCAGCCTGGTTTTAAGGCTACATTTCAAAAGCTCTGAGTACAGTGGACAGTCCCTACAGATGTGGCTGTTATGTAACGCACCGTGTAGGAACACGATGCATTTGAACAAGACAAAGCAATGTGTTAATGTGTTATTTGTATGAGCTCTTTGTTCAGTGAGGGAGTAGGTTCTAAATGGTATCATTTAAAAAGCAGATCGGGATGGTATAAAGCTACAGAATGCAATCTTGCATGTGCTGTAATGCTAGCATTTATCTGGAAGACAGATCTGATAGATGTTTTAAGAGCAAACTTTCAAGCTCTTGGAAGGAAAAAATTGCAATAATTATCCATAAAAGCTTAGTAGAAAATTTCCTTCCATTGGTTCTATTAAAAAGTAATTAGTGCCTGTGCAACTGCCAAAAATTGGCAATTAACATTGCTACATAGCAGAACACTGGCACTTAATCTGGTTAGTGTTCTCAAGGAACCCTCTAGTGCACTAATGCTATCTGTCTATCCATCTATCTTAAGTACTTACATGGCCCCTATTACCATAATATATAGGCATTTTACAATCTTCAGTGAAGTTAGTTTTACAACAGCCTGGTGAGGTCAGGGAAATACAGTCAAAGTGCACAGATGTGGAGCTGAGTTTAGGCTATAATGTTATACAGCATTTCCTTTTCAAAGTCCTTTGTCAGGAGGTATTTCCGGGTGCACTATACTTGTAATAAAACCTACAACTAGGTCAACCAAAGGAAAAATCATTAACTTCAGGGTTTCATTTCAAATATAAAATCCATTTCAGATGTTAAAATGGTTTTCAAAAATAATTTAGTGCAGCCCAAGTTTAAAGCCTGAACCAGGGCTTGTTCTAGATGTTTGTTGTAATAACGATCCCCAGCTCCCACTGAATTTAAAACTAAATCTCATTCATGTATTGAAACTGTAAAGATGGTCTTTCTAGCGTCTGAATAGATGCACATGCAGTGGAAGGACAGCAACAGTTGAGCAAGACAGTTGACAAATGAGCCATGAACATGCCAGGCCTTCAACACTGCCACAGTGATCATCTGGAGAGATGACCAGAAGATCTGAAACACACCACATTAAATTAAAAAAAAAAAAAACACAAAAACCCACAGACTGCACTTGTGCATGGGTTTGCATAAAGAACAGACAGGAGTACACTCAAATCAAAATTGTGCTAAACTGCATTTTGCTTAAAGGCCCGAACCTCAAAACACACAAGCTATATAAAAACAACAAAAGAACCAAAATCAACTTTTTTCACTTTCAACTGCTGACTTGGGCATAATTTTAGCTACATGTAACCTATCGATTTGTCACCTCCAAATATAACAAAAACATTTAAAAAAATAATCCCCTTTCCTGTCTCTCCAAGTTGTGATGAGCCTTTCAACATATTTGAAACAAAATACATCACCAACTTCAGGTTTATGCTGCAACATAATTCAGGAATGAAAAACATTTTGGAGCAGTAGCTAAACAGCGTCTTCCCTAAGGGAATATTATGCCACAAGCTGTATTGCCTTTATAGTAAGAAATAAAATGCTGATAGTATCCAGTAAAAGACATAAAAGAACACCAGAGATAGAGTGAGTATGGCAAAACATTCATATCTTCATTTTCAATGTCCTTTTACTACACAAAAAGTACAGTACAAGAAAGTTAAATGTGCTGTGGAAACAAAGTAGAGTGTATTACATAGTTCACCTATGGAATAAATTTCATTTTTGCAAAATGCTTAGTTTTTTATGGATTTCAATTTACAGTTTTAGAAAGCATCTACCGTAGTTCCTTGATAGCTTTGCTTAATTAAAATTCCAGTGAAGAGGTGTAACCAGTCTGTTTCCACAACACACATTACAAAGAAGAGAAAGTAAATTCCACTTTCTCTTTTTTCCCTTAAAAAATAAAATAAAATTTAAAATAATGTAAAAAATACTTTCTTTTGAAAGTGACCAAGATCATCCATCCGTAATTAGGGGATAAAAGATTCTCTTTGAGTGTCATAGTATCTTTAAAGGTGATTAAAGAGTGCACATTTCTTCAAGAGCATGACTGATTTTTTAATTAAAATAATTCAGATTATCTTTGAGTAGTGAGATAAAACAGGACTGAAACTTAAACGATGAGATTTTTTTTAAATTTAGAGTGTAGGAGAAAAAATAATACCTCATTCAGTAGTAAAAAATGTTGATTTAATAACTGTGCAATTCAGATCATTTAAACTAATGTTTACAGTCACTTAATCAATCATAAGTAAAAATATTTCCATAGACTGATTAGACTCAACGGATCCTGAAATATCTTCTAAATAGCTAGCTACTTATACCTGATGCTTTTGTGATCAATGAGCATTACATAAGCACTAGAAGATCCTTCTGCAAAAGGTTCTGGGAAGGAGATCCTAAGAATACAGAACCATAAAAATACAAAGCTGAAAATCTCTCCCCAAAATAGAGTTGGCTTTTTGGTGGTGTTTTCTTCTCTAATGCATACAGATTTCAACAGCACTTCAGCTGAATACAGTTAACAGACAGACATACTACTACACTTCTTCATAATTCAGTTAGTTAATTTCAGCTACCTCTTGACATGTTGCATAAAGCAATTCAGAACTTGCCATTTTTAGTGGCCTCATTTCAGTCAGGAATTTGGTTTTAGATATCAATTTCAGTATATATGATTCGGTTTTCCTAGACCACTTAAAATAAATGCAAATTTTGCATCCCTTTAGTGTCCTTTCTACCAAAGTCTAAAGCTTAAAAATTAGGGTAAAAATTAGAGGCACTGGGTTAGAATTGCCCCTACAATTTTAGTTGGAGCCCCTAGCACATATACTTTATGGTCCAAACTTTGACTGCACAATACTTTCAACATAAGCCACCCCTGACTGAATGGAAAATGTCAAGTTGGCCTGAGACTAGACCAATTTCATTTGGTAAAAGAGCCCTGGACTACTGTGTCGGAAGGCACAAAAGAAACTGAGACTTAAAAAAAAAAGGGGGGTGGGGGGAGGTGGGATGGAGAGAAATGATCCAGTAGCTAAATCAATAAATGGGTGTCAAAAATACCATGATTCTACCCCTGTCTCTACCACACACCTTGGTGATGCTGTAGGAAATCGCTACCATCAAAATCGTACCTACCTTGCAGATGTGTGCTCATTATTTTCTGACCTGAAATGTTCATCTCTGATTTGCCAAAGATAAATCTATTACAGCTGAAGTCAGTGGAACTATGAAGTCCTTAATACACTGAAAAATGAGGTTTTTATTGTTTCCCATTTGGCACCCTCCAGTCTGGTATCTGTGTGCTGGAGATAATACCCCCTCAACTCATAAATGTATTATGAAAATAAATTCATTAAATATTTATGAGACTTTAGAGAACCATAATGATGCTTATCACAGAGAAGCCCAATAGGAAATTAATTCTCCATTTAGAAAAAATCATGCTATGTATAAGGCATGGGCTACCACACCAAATAATTGTAACGACATAGTATCACACAGCTATTTACAGCGCAAGCATGAACCATTATGAAATACTCTAAGTAAGGCAGAGTCTCACATAAAACAATTATGGGAATGCAACTGAAAACTGCATCAAAAACCAACAAAGAAAGCATTTTAAGAATACATACCCTAAGCTTAAGTTGCATCTCCTATTTTAAAAGCAAACCAAAATAAGGGGAAAAGATCAACTCCATCATTTGGCACCATGTAGATCATTATAAGAACACTGGTACACAAAGAACCAACATAGTTGTCAGTCACGATATGAGAGAGTGATGAACCTTTCATTAGAGGGCTTCACAAATTTAGAAATGAACATGATCCTGAGACCTCAGTACACAGATGCTGCTCAAAACTCTCAAACTTGACAACTTGTTCCCAGAGCCCTCGAACATGCACATCTCTCATCACAGCCTTATCATCATATCAGATTTGCATTTACAGTCATTTTCCCATCCACATCTGCCAACTTTTCCTTATGCAAAAGTAAATTGTACTTCTTTCCACCAAGTTGGCTCAGCAGAGTGGCATGGTTTACTCAGGGAAGGAGGAAAAAAAAATTAAATAAATCCTCCTCACTTACAAGCTGCAATCCAGGACTGGGACTTCTTATAGGAGCTCAGAAGGGGGCATTTACATCCCCTTGTCATGTCATGCAGGCTTCCATGATTTAAAAAAAAAAAAGGAAAACAAACAAACAAACAAAAACCCACACCAAATTATACTCCAGCAAAAGCTATCCTTTGCTAGAGTAGAAAAAGGAAGGGGGAAGAAAACAAAATACAAAGCTTTCAAGCATGAAGATGGGCAAGCATGATCAAAGCAAAGTTTTTACTGCTCTGAAGTAGATCAGCCACTTAATCAAAAATATTTCATGAAAATAAAGACTGTACAGTAAAGAAGATTATATTGTTAAAGTGATAACTAAAAACCGAATTAGACTTTGCAACTGATATTAAGTAGTGAAAGATTCTTCAGATTTGCTGAAGAAAAGTAAGGACTATGATTGCCAGCACCTTTAAAGAAAGGTAGCCCTCAAATTCTAACTTATATTAGCTTTAAAGAGTGCTGATTGAATTACTTGGCTTTTATTCCCACATTGAATACCAGTTATGCCTATCCAGCTGCAAGATGGACAACAGAAATTAAACCCCAAGCCTCAGAGACAGAGCCCAGAAACTCAGTGCACTGAGGTGAGCAGTGTGGGATGAACTCAGCTGTGCTGCTCTAGAAGTGCTGATACAGTTATCTCCAGGGCCAGTAGCAAGACCTTCTAATCTTTACAGTCAAATGAGATACCAGGTGATAGAGAAAAAGTATTATATTACACTTATATCTAAGTGCAAGGGTGGCAGCTACAGGCTAATAAGCCCAAAATGAAACCCTTAACTTTGGAAATGCCCGTGAGAAAGAAATAAAGACAGCAAATAAAATCGGTTAAACTATCATAATCAAACTAAGTAAAAATGGCTATCCTGGATGAAATTAAACCTCTATGCAGTGTATTATCTTGTCTCCAACAGTGATTGAAAACAGATGCTGAAGAGCACTATGAAGATTATTCAATCAAAATAGAGATAGGAAAGTGCTCTGTTTCATCAAATGAAGAGAGAGTCTATCAAATTAATAAGTGGAACAAGACTTTCTTTACTAACGTATCAACATGGAAGTACAGGCAGAGGAAAAAATATCCAAGAGCTATCTGAGCTGAGTGGCAACACTAGCAAAAAAACCCCTGGGTGCTAACAAATAAATAAATAAATAAAAACATTCCAAGTTGTTACACCAATTATTATAAAATAATATTCCAATGGGAACAGTACAAAGAAAAGAACAAAAGAACTGGTTATATTTTAAATGGAGTTAGATGAACTCAGAAAAACCATGTCATCTGTCTGCAACAGGGGGGTCCTGGATTCAGAGACAGTTTGCTCTTTCCAGTTATGTATTCTTAAATAAAACATAGACCGCCACACAGAAAAGTCACGACATTTCTGATAATATCATAAACTAACTTTATGGCTGGAATGTCTTTTACTTCAGTTTCATCTTCCATTTGTCTTCTAACTGGAAAAACTATCAGGCAAAGCTATTTTTTCCTACTTACTTCACCATCAGCATCCCTCCTCTTTCTTCCTTTCTTTCCTCCTGCATTTTCTCCAGTTTCTTCATTCTATGTCAACAGTTCCAGAACCTGTGACATCTCAGTTTTTACCAAGAATTTAACAAAAAAAAAATCACAAATAATTTTTATTCCTACTTTTGATAGTTATGATTTTCTTCACATCTGCAGTGAAAATTACCAGTCTTGTTAGACAAGGCAAGGATGAGCAGCAGAGGCCCAAGAGCAGACTGCAAATCAAGATGACAACACTGTGTCAACATTTATCCACAGTGTATTCTTTGGAAAATAAAAACACAGAACCTTTCTAAAAAGGAAATTGTTAAATTCTGGCTGAAGTTAACACCTTTGCCTTCTCATTTAAGAAAGCGGACTACTAACTTTCAAGATTTCTTTCCTGAGAATGTACACACTGCAATGATAGAGGACCACACCATTATATCATCCTGCAAATACTTCTACTTAGCCTGTGAGTCTCTATAGAGCTTTTATAGTTTCATTATTCCACAGACATGGTTCAGAAAACACTAAGGTGATTTGTTCCCCTTTTATGGACTTAAAGAAAATCATTCCTTCTGAGAAATCTCTTTCTACAGAGCTAGAAACAGGCTGTGGTTCCTTAAAAAAGGATGATGCCTTGTGTATTATCTGCAACTACTTCCACTAGGGGACATTCATGCATGAACAGAGAATATTATGTAAGGCATGTATATACGTCACAGGAGGTAAGTTCTGCAGGTACTCCAGCCACAACAACACAGTGCTCTCTGTGTGTTAATTTATCACACATATATTTTACATCTCAAATAAATGCCGTACAAAAATCAGAAGCAGAAGGAAAACAAAGATAAGGATACTGCTAGGGGAAAAAGACGTTGTGATAAACCTCTTCCTAATCCATACTACTACTAAAATGTTAACAAAATTTATTGTCACTGTTTGCCTCTCGGGGTTTTTTTGCTTAAACAGTTTCCATTCACAAAAACATTGTACTGTTTCCTATGCCTGTATTATATGGCAGCCTGCAGTAGGAAGCATGTGAAGACCCCAAGAACATCTCTTTCCTTGGAAGAAAACCTTAAAGCTACATATACTTGCTACAGCTCTATGTTAGAAGAAAGCAAGATGCTGATGTCTTGTCCTCTAGTCATACAGGCTCCCGAAGTCTAACACAAAGTTCTTCAACAAAAAATTGTACTTAAATGTTGCAAACCTATAGTTACTGTACAAAAAGCAAGGAAACAGTTCAATCTGTTCAAAATAGACATCTAATTATCATAAAATCCACTTGATCAAGATTCATTTGCAGTATATTAGCATTTATGTAACAGACAACTTTGTTTCATTATGTATAATACAAGAAATGATGCACAGTAGGAAGACATATCATATCTGTAACTCACAGTGATAACAATGATGCCTCGTTCTTGATTAATAAATTAAGCTGAGAAATAATAGATGAACATGGGAAAAGTACTCTGCCTGTAGAAAACATGCAGTTATTAAAGCAATAACTTGATTTCTAGAAAACTAAGGCTCAATAATGTTTCAAATTCTCTCTGGGCCTTGCCACTCTTTCAAAAGATAGCTATAAAAGAAACAAAAATCTCTTGAAAAGCTGTCACGTAATACCAGGACATATCATGAGATGTCACTGTCAGAACTGGTTAAAACTGAACAGAAGCATGCTTCACATTTAGCAAATGACCCACAAGATCCACAGAAATATAGATCATTATTTTCATAATAGGTTATTATTACCTACACCTGACTCCATAACACAAAGCACTGAGTCAAGGTTGTTTATGTTTTTCCCAAAGAAATAATTCATACAGTTATTTTTTTTTTTCTTTTAGTATTTTATTTTTTGTCCTTGACTGACTAACATCTGTGAAACATTCGATCTCAGAAATAATTTATATTCTAAGCGAGATGTAAATTTGTGGCAGACTACCAAAATACAGAGAAAAAAACTGACTAGGTAGATTTAATATTCTGTTGAAAGTATTACAAAAGTGGCCCTCATTTCTAAGCTGGTGTACACTAAATAAACTTTGACTTTGACAGAGCTGATTTTTTTTTTAATTTCCAAGAAACTTGAAATAGATATTCATTATGCTAGTCAAGTGTTCATCTCCTAGAAATAGTATACAGTAGTCATTCATTAAGATACAGTAAGGTTTTCTATCTGTAATACTTAAAATCTTGCAACAAACAATCAGAAAAGATTCACTAGTGAACAGAAGATTTTAAAAGACTTTTTAATGAGTCTTAAGATTTTAGAAGACATTTTTAGATACTTTTAAAAGACATTTCCATCAATTACTTAACATTAAATATAAAATTACCACCTATGTCTAGCTTTAATCAGTCTTAGACTATAATTCATGGACATCCAATGAACTTAAGCCTTAGATAAAAGAATTGGAAATTCATTATTGCAATTCATATACATTACTGTCTATAGAAGTACTGGGTTCCTAATTTATGTGAAATGAAGAACATGAATCACTTGAATCAGACAACAACTTCACACACACAAACAAACACACACACGTATATATCAAATCTCCAGAATGACTAGAACCACTTGAAGACAACAGGCCAGTTAATACAAGATGGCACAGCTCTATCATAGTCAAATTAAGTTAATTCACTGTACGCTACCTTAGAAATATGGGGGAAAAAGTCATCCAAGCCACTGTTCTAATTGCATTGTAGTGTCTTCATTTTCACTATATACTTCAGACCTACCTCAAAGACAAATCTGAATATTTTCAATGTATTGGGGTTTTTTTCTGTCTTGTTCTTGCTGTTATAATTTGAAGAAAGAAACAGATTATGTAAAGTCTGTACTAAATAAAAGTTCTCACTCCTCTGCAGTAGATCGTTTTTCTAGTTCGGCATCCTCAGCACCTGAAGTACTCTGACTTTTTGTTGTCCAATTCATCCATCCTTCCCTACTTTAAAGATTACTATGCATAGCAATACATTGCCTTGGGGCTTGAGGTTCTTTTTGCGCAGCTATATTGTCTCATACATGTTTGTAATACACTACATTTTCCATCAAGTTAATTTAAAGCCTCAGCTTAGTCAAATACCCTGATGGTTACAATGTATTGCATCAGCAAAGGCTCTGCTTGCCAAGGTTTAAGACAGCTGATGAAAATAATTAAGAGTTTGCACGTGATTTAAAGTTCTCGCAATCCAACCATTCAAATTCTATGAAATTTTTTTAATAGGCAGAATCAAAAAGCCACCATCTGAAAAACAAGCACACACAAATCAGTTATCACCAGGTAAGAACAAAAACTAACAATCACAACCTCCTCATTCTCTTGCCTCAACATAAACCTCCCACTTTGGTCAAACGCCAGTTTTCTATAAGGCTTACAGGTTCACCATGCCATCTGTACTTTGACTTCAAGAAACAAAAGTTATTACTTCAGCAGAGGTACATATGCTTGTATAGTTTCCTAGTCTTAATAAATTACACAAACTACCAGACACTTTGTCCATACACAAGATATTTGTTTATCTGAATGCCACAGCTTTACTGAACCTTAAAACTGTCCCATAAAATTACCTATAAGCAATGTAAGTCAAGTATGTCTAGACTGTACCACTCCACTTACCACAGATAAAACTCAGCAGCACTAGCAGAGACCATCAGCTGTCATAAACTTAGCCCATTCAAATGGTCTCTGCAATCATCAGTAAAAACACCTAGAGAATAAAGTACAATCTAGCTGGTAACTGAAAATTATTTCTTTAAAAGATAGCACAGTAGCATTCTGAGAAAAGATGGAGTGAATTTTAAATATTTTGGATGCTGAACAGGAAAGCTGGAAAACAATGTTAACTTAAACTATCATTGATTTTAAACAAAAAGCTTTTGCTTGTAATAACAGTCCAGATAACTTTCCAATCCAAACAACACAGCTTTCAGTTGCTATACCAGACTGGAATTTGAGCTAGTAAAAGATACTAACAATGCTTCTAGATCCTCCACAGGAGAATCTCCTATTAGCATGCAAAAGATGCAGGAGGAGAAAAATTGTGTTAATAAGATGAATGTCAGAGTCACCTGAAATTCTCAAGACCAATCTTAAAACTTTGATGTTGACTTTCCTGAGTCAACATTCAAGAATGGAGAGACAAGCACTCTCATGTTTAACAACCGAGATGTCATTTTGATAGCTGCTAACAGTGAGGAAGATAAAGTGGCAGAAGCACCAGAAACTATTAAGAGGGAAAAGAGGAAAAGGGCTAGGAAACCAAAACAAAAAGCCTCATAGAATGGAAGGATTAGTATGATGCAACAGAAGATGAGAAATCAAAGTGAAAATTGACATCTGCAGAGGCTGGGGCAGAGAGACAAAATTAATCTGAATGATTCACAAAGTTAATTGGAGTAATTACACTGGGTTTGCCTGGACAATTTCATTTGGAGGTGGGGAAAAGGATATATCATAGTTTCAGAGAGGGATGTTACAGAGGAGTGGCATTCCTGTAAAAGCAGAAGAAGCTGCAGCCCTCCATTCCCAGTGGCTGCACACACTTACAAACGCCAGCTTCAAACCCCTCATGTATGCATCTGCTATATTCACATAGGGAGTTATACCGCAAATCTGTTATTTATTCTTCTGTTTGAAGGTAAGTAAAATCCAGATTCAGTATCACAGGCAGTGAGAAGTCCATAACCATTTATCACTGCAACTTGAGTGAAAAAGTAAAAAATATGTTTTTCAGCCAATTTAAAATTTTCAGATAAATATTTGTTGAGGGATGCTAATGTTTGTATCATTACTGAATATATACCTGATTTTTTGATTCCATGTCTGCAGTATTGTGTGCAGTTCCGGGCTCCCCAATATAAAACAGATATGAATATACTAGAGCTAGTCCAGCAAAAGGTTGGGAAGATGACTAAAGGTTTAGAGTATCTGTTATATAAGGAGCAGCTGAGAGAACAGGGACTGTTGAGCCTGGAGAAGAGATGGCTCAGGGGAATCTTAGCCCAGTGTGTAAAAATACTTGATGGGAAGGAGTTAAGTAGACACAGTCAGACTCTTCTCAGTGGTATTAAATGAGAGGATAACAGACAACAAATTGAAATACAGGCAATTCTACTTAAACACAAGACAAAACATTTTTACTGTAAGGGTGATTCAACACTGGAATAGGTAGTCCAAAAAGGTTGTAGTGTCACCATCCTTGATGATATTCAAGAACAAGATCCTAAGCGACCTACTCTAGTTGACTCTTGAATAGATTGGACAATTTCCAAGGGTCCTTTCCAATCTCAAACAGTCTGTGATCCTATATTTTAAAATAAATATATTTGTTCCAAGTGTTTGTCCAATAACTACGGAACTTTCAGTAGTTCATTCAGCTGGACAATTGCTCTCTCACTAGCATGTGCCCCTACAAGAATTCAGAGAACTAGCACTACGAAAGTGTTATTTTTGCCCACTTCTAACAAAAAGGCAAGAAAAAGCAGAAGGCATAATAAAAAATAAATTTAAAAAAATCAATGATAAAGCAGGCAAAGAAAGAATTCTACTTGTTTTTTGTTACACTACAGTAAAGAAAAAACAGACTGACCTGGATTTTTCACATTTTCTTGCTGATTTTATACAGAAAGGATATGGTTACATGGGTATAAACCAATAAATTATAATAGAGAAGCAAGCCCAAACAGCTCATTTGTTATTGTTTTCGCTTTGTTTGTTTTTAAAATCTGCATCTTTCAGGCCACATAAGCTGCCTGCTTTAACACAGTGCCATTTCCAGTAAAGTATAAAATGTTATTAGATAGCAAAATTTTGAATACTTTAAGCACTTATCTCAATTTCTGCAGTTGAATGAAAAGCCAAATATAGTTTTTGGTTCCACATCAACATCCTGGAGCCCCATGCAGATGGTCTCACATTAAACAAATAATAAACTTCTCACATTATTTTCAGAAAGTTTTAATTATCTTCTTCTCTTACAACACAAATTATTACAGTGCAAGTAAGGATGTCTTACCCTGCTTCTACCTTGAAGCTGTTCACTGAAAGAACTGTAAACAGACTGCAATAAGGAGAAGAACATAATATCATCATGGGTGAAAGACTGAAATAATTACTGCAGATTTATCACAAAGAAAAAAATAATCAAGTAGAAAAAACTGAGAGGTGTTTTACAATTGCAGGATTTTTGAGATTACTGACAAATAATCTACAATGAAATCTGGAAATGATTCAACATCAGTGCTCCCAGTCTTCATAATGCGATGTGGCACATGCTGCATGAAACAATGGATGAGTTTGTTAACCTTTAAAGACATATGAACATACTATAATCTTCGCAAAAGCAACAACTGACGGCACTGCTCCTGTTTGGAGGCAATTGCTCCTCACTGCTCTCATCAGCTGTAATACAATAATTTTAAACCCTAGCAGAATGCCAGCGGCTCAGCCACCAAGCCCTCCCACCGCAGTCATTCAGCACACACACGGCCTGACACAGGGAAGAGGCACTGAGAGACCTGCTGGAGGATTTTCTCAGCCCTTCCACAGTGAAAGCAGGCACTGCTTTTCTTCTTCCCCTGAGCACAATAAGAAAGGGCATTTTGAAGCACTGCAGCTAGCTGCAGCAAGAATGACCAGAGTCAATGATGTACACAGCTGGGCATGAGCTGTGAGAGAAGGCATGTATAGGCTGCAGCCCTCATCACACATATATCGCTAATACAGTAAAGATTTAGTAAAACAGATAAAATGAAATTGAAATTTCAGTGAAATTCTGCCTCAAGACATCTACCTTGAGAAAACAATGTACATTAGCTGCTATTTACTGCATCTATCAAAAAAAAAATAAAAGGGCCAAAATGCCAAACCAAAACAAAAAGCTCAGCTACTGGCAGAATAAGACAAAGCCCTATCTACGTATAGGTAACTAAGCAAGTGTAAACCAGTCAGGCACAGGTTATATACCACGGACAGCAGTCTGTATGCAAAACAGACCTCTTTGCTCTGCCTGCCTCAAAGCAATAACCTCTACTGAAAAAAAAAAAATGGGGAGACCTGAACAAGATATAGATGAACTACCTGTAAGGTCAGACCATTCAGTTCACCTGCCCTCCACAGACCAGGCATAATATACAGAGAAGACTATGAGACATCAACATTTTGCAGAAATGAAAACTAGAAGAGCACAGTGATGCTCTTCATCGAAGTATTGTGAAATAGGCACTATGGAAAAATACCCTGGAAACCCAGGAACAACATTTGTACACCTCCCACAAGAGGAGTACTAATTAGTTGTGTATAAATGGACTGTGAGTAGTAACTTGGCTCGAAGTTTCTTATGGGAAGTGGGAAGGCTATTCCAGAACTTCATCCAGTGTGAGTTATGGGAATAGACACATTGTTTTGTTTCCAGAGGATACTGGTAAATACCTCAAAACTTCAATGATGGTGCTCAACTAAGTAATTGTTTTTGTATGACACATTCATACATACACATGGCAGCAACTGCTTTCTCTGAATTTTGAAGTTTTAATAAAAATGAAGCAGAAAAAAACTAACTTTTGTCACTCTTAAACTTACTTTTGTTCTTACTGAAGTCAATGGAAAAATCTGACTGCAACAGACTGAAGTTCATGCCTCACGATTTTTGTTTTCTGTATCATGGTCAGTAGTGCACAGACTGTCTGAAGTTCAAATTTCAGCACAAAGATATATATTTTCACTGTGGTACTGTTTTTATTTGAAAACTGAATTTATATATGCTCTATTTAGCTCATGGTTGCACAATGCACATTACTATCACAAGCTTAGTATTGCATAAAAGGAATGAAGTAGCTGACATGAGTGTTTATAAAAACAAACTAGTTAGCATAAATGGACAGTGTGCTTCTCTCTGTCAGGCCTCTTTGTATTAATAAGAGATGTT
This sequence comes from Caloenas nicobarica, assembly GCF_036013445.1. Taxonomy (NCBI): domain Eukaryota; kingdom Metazoa; phylum Chordata; class Aves; order Columbiformes; family Columbidae; genus Caloenas; species Caloenas nicobarica. The sequence continues at coordinate 34,165,197 of NC_088284.1, forward strand.
CTATATGTACACCAGTTAACTCTTTTCATTGTGTTACACTACACAAATAATAACTCTTGGTAGCTTTGGTTACAAATCAGAAGTGGAGCAACCTTACCTTGTATCAGCATTTAAAATGTTGCTGACAACCTTAACACATGGGGTTTTTTAAGGTTCACATTTACCTTTGAGCTCTATTAGCTTTATTGATACTACAAGCATAAGAATTTTATCTTATTACATTTGCACTTTTTTGTTGTGTATAACTGTATAAATGCTTCATAGATCATAAGAAATAAAAGGATAGCAAAATTATGATCCAGTTACCTGCAATGACTATTTATGGCCCTGTTTGGACCCCTGGGCAGATCACAATAAAGTTGCTATGCAGTGCTTCTCTTACATAATGAATCATATTCTGCACTTAAAATAAACATCCAGGTACAGTTCATTATTGCATTTGTCACTAAGGACTGCAATAAGAAATCAGAAAAAAAGACTGCTGCTGGAGAGATTAGCAAGTTTCGGAACAGGCAACGCCATTAGTCCTAAAACACCTTGCTCCCAGTGCCTGAACTAGACCATAACCCCAGCTACAGCAATAAAAATCACGAGAAAGCTTCAATCCCTCTCACATCTCACTGACCAGATCTGCATATACAGAAAGCATATCCACCAAAGACTCAGAGAGCAAAACTGTTAAGCAGGCCAGCATTCAGAATCCACACACAAGAAACTGATTTCCAACAGCAAGAACTGGTATGCTCAAAAATCTCTTTCTTCAACTGGCACTGCCTAGCAAAAGGAGTGGCAGGCCCTTGACATCTGGAGAGAACCCAGAGGAGGGGGATCAGCAGGAGACAAAGGAAAAGATTAAAATGTTTTTCTATTGTTCTACCTACCCTTAGGTTTGCATACAGTATATTCTACACCTATGCTGTAATACCTCCCTCTCCTCACCTTCGTGCAGCAATAGAAACCCAAAACATTTTTTGTATTGGTGTTTGTTTTGCTGCCTGTACATCAGAGATACTGACACACAATTGATTGTCCTTGTTCTAATCCTCTTGGTGGATGAGACCTGCAGCTTCCTAGTTTCTGGATAAACCACCAGGAACCTGAAGTGCCTTGCTGCCATCTGGATTGTTAGCTGAACACAAAACCAAAAACAGAATGGAAAACATCGGTTCTGAAATCATAATATGCTCCTGAAGGCCTGAGCTAGAACTTAAGACCCTAGAATACATGGCCACCCTCCACTTAGAAGAATTATGACTGGCCTGGTTATGTAATCAGGTTGTCTACCCCATAACAAACTTTGTCATGGTGTTTGAGGGGAGTGGGGTTGGCATCTGCTAGTTCCATCATCACTTAGAAAACATTATTTAAGCCATGCCCAAATTCTATAGATTACATCCTTATGGAAAATAAACACATCGATTGGATTAGAGAGGATTATACACTCCTGTCAGCAAGAGATTTTTGGAGTATTTAAAGTAGACAAGGTAGTAGACTACGAAAGACTGGAAATTTACTGAGGCATGTGCAATGCCTATAAGGGCTTCTGTTTCTCCTGCACCTCCATTTTGGATAATTCTAAACATTGGCAATAGTTACACAGCTGCTTCCTTTCGATAAAAGGCTGAAGTGTATTTAGCCAATTAAAAGCTATGCAAATGTTTCACACATAACTTCCAGGAATTTGTTCTACATGATGAATTTTTATTACTACAAAAAGTATTTATTAAATGATTTAGTTAATGTAAACAAGTGCAAGGCTACAGAAATGTGCGACATTATCATAAAATGTGAAAGCAGGGAAGTCTTAAAAATTAGTATCAGTATTAAGATTACACAGATCTCCATGCCCTGCTGTCCACAGGTGTGCATGCAAACCCCTATAATGCCCTCTGAAGTCGTCAGAGAATTAGGGCTATATCATGCATTTTACTTTCAAAATAGTTTAATTAGCACACATCTTCTGGTTTCCAGTAGTGCTCATCACCTCACTATTTAGGTACCAGACAGAAAAATATCATCTGCGAAGCAAGACTTTATAATAACCATCTTTCTAGTCAAAATCCAGAGAAAAAGGTCTTTTAACCAGTCCTCTGCAGGAGCTACAAAGTTAAAGCTGCCTTACCAATTTAATTTTGAAATAGACTGGACTAAAGGAACAGTCAGTGTTACTCAATCCTCTGGCATCTCTTTGATTTTTCTTTGGAATATTCATCAAATAAAAGAAATTCACTTAATTTTAAATCCTTTAACTTCTTCCAGTACAAAAACACATCCCACTGTTGGTACACACCCAGCTGGTGTTTCTTTTTAGCAAGAAGACAAAAGAGGCCAAATCTCTCCTAAATTAAGTGCACCCTATAGAGGCCTAGCCATACATGAGCTCGTTCTCTGGACTTAGCACCACTCCATCCTAAGTCATCTCCCAGTCACCCCCCTTCTACATCCTTAGTCGTTCAGGGTTACCTTACCCTGGCACCCCAGACCAACAAATAAGGGAAAAAAATAGACAGATGTTCCACTTCTGAGCCACAATAATTCTTAACATGTACTTGTTTTAATCCGCATGATCTAGTGATGTGTTTTTACAGAAAATGTATAAGCTTCACGGTTTGTGCATCTAGATTTAACACCCCATCTTCTCTTCACTCCTCCCTTCCCCACTCTTAAATACAAAAAATGTTAAAGCATCCGTTACAAAAAAGCTTTGGAATAGAGGGCAGATGCAAATACATTAATGTAAGTAAACTATAACAAGCTAAATGCATCAAGATATACAAATCTTGTACAGCCATAATCCTTACTGTTATAGAACAGTTCACTTTGAAGCAATGAAACTATTTTTCAATTTGACAGTACTTTGAACACAAAATCTTACAAAAGATGCTATGAGAAGACATCTAGTCTATCTGAATACCTAGCACTACATTAAGTATAATTTAATAAATAAGTAAATAATTTATATTTAAGGGTAATGAACAGGTACACATAAGGAGAAAAAAAAAGTGTTCTAAAATGTCATAGTTTCAATAATACAACTAAATATTATTGTCACTGCACAAAAAAGCCTTCATGCCCTACAACTGTAGCAGAATTGAAGTCTTTTTTGACATAAGAGTATTAAAGATGATGAAAGGCTGTTTTCAGAGCACTATATTCCTGATTAAAAAAAAAAAAAATGAACAACAGAAAAGGTTGTAGCAAAACAGCTGGACTGCAGCAAACACCCAGTGAATAAAAAGGGTAGCCAAAACATCTCCAGAAGAACACAATTTGTAGTGAAAATGGAAAGTGCAAACTTACATTCTCTAGTTCAGGGGTGTCAAACTCATTTTCATCGGAGGCCACATCAGCCTTGCAGTTGCCTTCAAAGGGCCCAATGTAATTTTAGGACTGTGTAAACTGTTGCAACTGTGGCTTCTCTAGTTTATCACTTTGCCTCGTCCTACAGTAAGGAACCACAAATAAAGCACAGGTATACTTCTGTGTGTAATACACCAAAACTGGCCATAGACTAACTTCCTATATGCTTTCACGAGAGATCTGCCAATGCTTTCTAACACCTACAAACAACTTATGAAAGGGACTGATTCTTAGCTTATAATACCATCAGTTTACATTGCAGATGCATCAAGAGATCTTGTACAGATTTAGTCCATACTACAAAAGGCAGACAATTACAGCTACTCAGATGCCAAACTTCTGCAGACTTTTCAAACTAAATGTCATACAAAGTGTACTTAACACATAATTATAATATTGCAAACAAGTAAATAATCGCATATGCAACCTTTTTTTTTGTCAAGAGTATTGCAGTTATCTTTGAAGACAGAGAAGAGCATTACTCAAAAGTTCGCGTGTGGTTATTAAAAAGATTTAAAAGTATTTTTATAAAAAGGTAGTTATTTTCTCAAAACAGATGCTCTTGGCAATCCTTCCACCCTCCTAGAAGCACATAGTGGGAAAAGAGTTCCACACAAGTCATTTCCCCATCAAGCAGAGGTAAATCCAGTTCTCTTTCGCAGATGCAGTCAACCAGAACAGACTAGTTTGCATAGATAAAACATGCCACAGTCAGTGATGACACAGGACCTCAACCTACACTGATCTTGTTTGCTCACTAGAGGAAAGCTAGGACTGATTATGTGCAGAGAATGATTTACATTCATGGGACAGATCACAGTACATCCTCTCCAGGTCCTGAAAATGTGCTTCTGCAGCAACAGAAGCCAGTTCACTCTATCAATTTTTAAAACACTGAAAAAACTGTCCTACAAACTGTTTATTTCCACCTCAAAATACCTTGAAAAATTACAAAGCATGAAGAGTAGCATGTTAAGGAAAAGAAAATTATAGATACATTTTCAAAAAAGGAGAAATCTGGAATTGTGAGTGACAAAGAAGTCTAACAGCTGTGATTAGTGAGCTGTGTGTTTATATATCTTTCAACATCATTCGAAGGACTGAGTGAATTTCAGATTGCTTCAACTGGCAAAAGTCTGTTGAATGAAACTTGTTGACAATGTTGTTAAAATAGAAAACTAATATTTGATAGCAAAAAAAAACACAGACTGTTATAAATGTCAAATACAGGATTATAAAGCAATGCACAGAGATTCTGGACTTGAATTTAGGAGCATAATCCAACCATCTGTCGACCAGTTGTGTAGCAAAATAAAGATAACATGGAAATCTCCAAAAGGACAGCCAAATTATTGTCCTTCAGATAAAGCATTTCCCTGTTTATGAACATGCCCGCGGTAATCGCACTCTGCCTGTAGATTAACCCAGGGGAGATGACACTGGCCACCGGCAAAAGGAAGATTGCAAAGGCAATCTTGACAGATAGGCAAGATAAACAGGGCGCTCAGCGCCCGGTGAACCAGCCTGCAGAGGCGGAAGAGACTTTGCCGTGCCGATGCTGCCAAGCCGGGCAGGAACCCTTCAACTAGGGCGGTGGATGAGGGGGGTTCCGGGACACCCCCCAGCCCTCACCGGCTGGGAGATGCGAGCCGGGTTGCTGCCTGTGAATATGCGGCTGTACCGTGCAGCCGAAAAGTTAAACACGCTGGAGCTGGAGTGGAGCCGCTCCTGACGCCTCTCCCACCGCCGGGATGCCGGCCCGGAATCAGCCAAGGCTGCGGATCCCGCCGCTCCGTTAAATGCCCTCCTCACGCGGCGGAGACCCCGCAGGAGAGGCACCCCCGGGAAGAGCCGCCTCGCAGCCGGGGCAGCACGACCGGACTCGGAGGAGCGTTGCACTCGGGACACGGGGCTCCAGCCATGCCGCCCCGTCCCGTTCTCAGTCGCCGGGCACCGCAGTGAGGCATGGCCGTCCGCACGGCCAGGGACTGCCCGGCGCCTAGCCTGGACACCAGTTGCTCGACCCGCCGGGAAGTGGCCAAAGGAGCCCGAGAGCGGCAGTGGAGCCCCGGGGGGGTGCAGGGCCCACGGGCGAGTGCTTTTCGACCACCACGGGGCAGACGGAGGATCCGCCCACGCAGCCCTCCGTTTCTCACCTCCTTAAGTTCCTTAGCCACGTCTTTCAGATCCCCGAGGACTAATTCCAAGTCCTCCACGATGATCTTGATCTGCTCCTTCACCTTGGCTTTGGAGGCTGCCGGCGGCCCCTCGGACGGCGACGAGGAGGAGGATGCGGTCCCCTTGGACTGGGCGGACATCCTTCGGGGCAGCCCGGCGCGGCCAGGGGGCACGCAGGTCAGGCGAGCGCGGCGGCTGCCGGCCGCCCGGCCCCCTCCCTCCTGCTCCCGGTGCTGCCGCAGCCGCTGCCGCCGCCGCCGCCTGCCCGCCCGCGCATCCCGCGCTGGGGGCGCTGAGCCGCGCCGCGCTCCGCCGGGCGGCCGCGCTGTGCAGCTGCCATCGGCTCCCGGGAGCGGCGCGGGGACCCGGCTGCAGCCCGCCGTGCGTCGCGCCTGCGCCTCGCCCCGCCCGCGCCACCGCCCGCTCCGGCTACCGCTTCGGCTCCGGCCGGGAAGACGGGCCGGGGGAGGAGCGCCCGCCGCCCGCGGCATCGCCCCCGCCTGCGCTCCCGGGGGGCGGGGGAGGCAGGGCGGCTCCTCCGGAAGGGGCGCTTCCCCCCCTTCGTCCCTACTCGGCAGCCCGCGGGGCCGAGCGCACGGCGGCGTGTGGCCCTGGAGCCTCCCCGTGATCCCGGGGCACGGCGGCTGGTGGCACCAGCTCTGCCGAAGGAAAACGTTTACCCGCCAAAACAGCCCCCGAAAAAGGAAACCGGTTTAGTGGCTGGCTCATTTCAAAATTCCCGTCGAAGCAGACAACAATGGTGCTTGTTTCTGGTCAAAAAAAGTCATAACTGGGAGGTGACATTGGTACGCCTCTGCACTCTAAGCATCCTGGCACGCTCATTTTGGACTTCGCTGCTGTAAGGAGCCTATAGGAAGGACGATGTTTTGTAAATGCCACCGAACTGATAAAAGCACTTGCATGTCTTTACCCACTTCTGTGTAGTGCCGTGCAAACACACAGTGATCAGTAGACTCCCTTTTACCCCTTTTAGTCAGGAACTGAATGTTGTGCATCTCATCAGACAGAAATAAAAATGTGCATGAGTCAGTAGAGCTTTTATGAATATGCTAGCTAGCTCTTTCTCTGAAGTGGAGGCCAGTGCTGCTCCTGAATACATGCTTTCCCTAGGGTTATTTAGAGATTGATACGTAGGGCAAAAGGAAGAGATTGCTAGATATCACTCACCTCTGGTGGTTTTTCATCTTACTGCAAAAAGGTGGCATTGTTTTAGATGTTTCTACCTCCTACTAGCTATGAACAGCAAGAAGAGGGCATGCAGCCAAGCCTGCTTCGAGGATCACGCTGCATCGTTGCAACTGAATTCGATGCTCTAAATGCTTCTGAGAGTTTTGGCAGCCTGAGATGTTTTAACCTAGCTAAAGCAGGAGGGGAAAAGCAGAAACCTTGCCCAGAGCAGTGTGTCTGCACATAGTAAAAATCTCAACTAGTGATCTCTGGGAAGGGAGTGGGACTGGGATACGACTAGACAGAGGCTGACAGCACCTCTTGCTGTCTTGGGTTAGGTATAATTATCTTCCCACTTTTTACCACTATAAAATATGCAGTGCTTGGCTGAAATAATTTGTTAGTGGGCATATACTGGAATTTTCTTTTTTTTGTCAAGTGTTTTACAGACATTTTAAACAATGTCAAGGAGGCCATCATCAAGAAGAGTCCGTGTCTTTCCTCTTGACTTTCCTCAAGTCTCAGGGTAGATTTTTTTCATCTCACCAAAGCAAAAGCTCTTCCAACACTGACTTTTAAAAGCATTCCTGCTGGTTATTTTTGCTTAATTGTTTCTGTATGAGCAATAACATCATATGATTTTTGAAGCTAGCTAAGTAATACAGTCTGAATTTTTAAACTGCAGTCACCACTAATTAGAAAGAAAGCAGCCCACAAGTTGTTTAGTAAGTTTTAATTAATATGTTTGAATACTATTCCTCAAAGGCATTGTACAAACAGAAAAAAAAGAAAACATTTATGAAAAGCTATCAGTGAAATTATCCATGCAGAAGCCAGTACATATCCCCTATATAATTAGAGAAAAAAGTCTATTTTCTGGCAGAAATTAAGGATACGGTATAACGTACTTATACACAACATGTTTTAAATAGGTAAGGAATGGTTTCTACCATGCTTCTGTAGAAATTATCAATATTGTCACAAAATTAATGACAGATTTTCTACAGACCTCTACAGATCCTCTAAATTTTATCTACCCTAATTGAGGATTCATGATTAGACATATTTTTCCTATACAATTGCTTACCTTTTTATTGTCTCTGTATACAGCCTTAGTCACCTCTCGCTGCTAAATATTTTTACTTTAAGAAGTGAAAATTGATTCCTGTTCTATCTCATCAGTAAGTTTTGAGCCATGGCAAGACCCTACCCATAATCTTGTGGTTATAAAATTTGCAAACTTTTGAAGACATGAATCATGTCCACTTCACCAGTCCCTCCACTTTTGTAGTGACATTCTTCTAAGAGCTGTACAGGATTATATAGAGGCTGATATTTTGTATTCATCCAAGTATCTCCTGCTTATCCCTGAAAAAAAACCCTGACTTTTTCTGAGTGAAGTTCACTGTCCTACTGGTCTTGAAAGCAATTTTATGCCTTTAAAAAGTATGTCATACCTTGCTAAACTGTGTCTCAGTTAACTAACAGGTAGTGTCCCATAGCAAAGCTATCAACTAGT